>NC_059452.1:108050862-108123362 GCF_905237065.1 Salmo salar
TAACTAACTAACTAACTAACTAACTAACTAACTAACTAACTAACTAGCTAACTAACATACACTAACATAACATACTAACTAACTAACTAACTAACTAACTAACTAACTGACTGACTGACTGACTGACTGACTAACTAACTAACTGACTAACTAACTAACTGACTAACTAACTAACTAACTACCCAACATACTAACTAACTAGCCAACTAACTAACTAACTAACTAACTAGCCAACTAACTTGGTAACTAACGAACTAACTAACTAACTAGCCAACAACGAACTAACTAACTAGTCAACATACTAACTAACTAACTAACTAACTAACTAACTAACTAACTAACTAACTAACTAACTAACTAACTAACTAACTAACTAACTAACTAACTAACCAACTAACCAACATTCTAACCAACAGACTAACAGACTAACAGACTAACTAACTAACTAACTAACTAACTAACGAACTAACTAACTAACTAACTAGCCAACTAACTAGCCAAATAACTAGCCAACTAACTAACTAACTAACTAACTAACTAACTAACTAACTAACTAACTAACTAACTAGCTAACTAACATACACTAACATAACATACTAACTAACTAACTAACTAACTAACTAACTAACTAACTGACTGACTGACTGACTGACTAACTAACTAACTGACTAACTAACTAACTGACTAACTAACTAACTAACTTGGTAACTAACGGACTAACTAACTAGCCAACAACGAACTAACTAACTAGCCAACATACTAACTAACTAACTAACTAGCCAACTAGCCAACTAACCAACTAGCCAACTAACTAACTAACTAACTAACTAACTAACTAACTAACTGACTAACTAACTAACCAGCTAACCAACATACTAACTAGCTAACCAACAGACTAACTAAGTAACTAAGTAACTAAGTAACTAAGTAACTAACTAACTAACTAACTAACTAACTAACTAACTAACTAACTAACTAACTAACTAACATACTAACTAACTGGGTAACATACTAACTAACTCGCTAACTAACATAACATAACATAACATACTAACTAACTAACTAACTAACTAACTAACTAACTAACTAACTAACTAACTAACTAACTAACTAACCAACCAACATACTAACTAACTAACCAACATACTAACCAGCATACTAACTAACTAACCAACATACTAACCAGCATACTAACTAACTAACTAACCAACTAACCAACTAACATACTAACTAGCTAACCAACATACACTAACAGACTAACTAACTAACTAACTAACTAACTAACTAACTAACTAACTAACTAACTAACTAACTAACTAACTAACTAACTAACTAACTAACTAACTAACTAACTAACATACTAACTAACATACTAACTAACTAACTAACTAACTAACTAACTAACTAACTAACTAACTAACTAACTAACTAACTAACTAACTAACTAACTAACTAACTAACTAACTAACTAACTAACTAACTAACTAACTAACTAAACAAGAAAACTAACCAACATACTAACCAGAATACTAACTAACCAACATACTATCTAACTAACACACTTACTAACTAACTTGCTAACTAACATACACTAACTAAACAACATACTAACTAACCAACCAACCAACCAACCAACACACTAACTAACCAAGTTACAGTTCATATAATTAAATCAGTCAATTTAAATAAATTCATTAGGTCCTAATCTATGGATTTCACATGACTGGGAATACAGATATTCATCTGTTGGTCACAGATAGTAGGTGTGTGGATCAGAGAACCAGTCAGTATCTGGTGTGACCACCATTTGCCTCATGCAGTGTGACACATCTCCTTCACATAGAGTTGATCAGGCTGTTGATTGTGGCCTGTGGAATGTTGTCCCACTCCTCTTCAATGGCTGTGTGAAGTTCCTGGATATTGGCGGGAACTGGAACATGATGTCGTACACGTCGATCCAGAGCATCCCAAACATGCTCAATGGGGGACATGTCTGGTGAGTATGCAGGCCATGGAAGAACTGGGACATTTTCAGCTTCCAGGAATTGTGTTCAGATCCTTGCGACATGGGGCCGTGCATTATCATGCTGAAACATGAGGTGATGGAGGAGGATGAATGGCACGACAATGGGCCTCAGGATTTTATCTATAAAATGCAATTGTGTTTGTTGTCCATAGCTTATGCCTGCCCATACGATAACCCCACTGCCACCATAGGGCACTCTGTTCACAACAGCAAACCGCTCGCCCACACAGTCTGCCATCTGCCCGGTACAGTTCAAACCAGGATTCATCCGTGAAGAGCAGACTTCTCCAGCGTTCCAGTGGCCATCGATGGTGAGCATTTTCCCACTGAAGTCGGTTACGACGTCAAACTGCAGTCAGGTCAAGACCCTGGTGAGGACAACGAGCACGCAGGTGCGCTTCCCTGAGACGGTTTCTGACAGTTTGTGCATTCAATTCTCTTGCAATAGCTCTGGTGGACATTCTTGCAGTCAGCATGCCAATTACACGCTCCCTCAAAACTACAGACATCTGTGGCATTGAGTTGTATGACAAAACTGCACATTTTAGAGTGGCCTTTTATTGTCCCCAGCACAAGGTGTACCTGTGTAATGATCATACAGTTTAATCAGCTTCTTGATATGCTACACCTGTCAGGTGGATGGATTATTTTGGCAAAAGGAGAAATGCTCACTAACAGGGATGTAAACAAATTTGTGCACCAAATTTGAGAGAAATAAGCTTTTTGTGAGAATGGAACTAACTAACTAACTAACTAACTAACTAACTAACTAACTAACTAACTAACTAACTAACTAACGCTAACATACTAACTAACAAACTAACTAACTAGCCAACTAACTTGGTAACTAACGAACTAACTAACTAGCCAACAACGAACTAACTAACTGGTCAACATACTAACTAACTAAGTAACATACTAACTAAGTAACATACTAACTAACTAACTTACTAACCAGCTGATATACTAATTAAGTAACATACTAACTAACTAACTAACTAACTAACTAACTAACTAACTAACTAACTAACTAACTAACTAACTAACTAACTAACTAACTAACTAACTAACTAACTAACTAACTAACTAACATACTAACATACTAACTAAGTAACATACTAACTAACTAACTTACTAAACCAGCTGATATACTAACCTGTGGTAGCTGACCAGTTTGTTCTGATCACACACACTTACAGTGCTTTGCAAAACTATTTATCCTCCTTGGGTGTTTTTTTTCTATTTTGTTGCATTACAACCTGTAATTTAAATTGATTTTTTATATATGAATTTCGTGTAATGGACAAACACAAAATAGTCCAGATTGGTGAAGTGAAATGAAAAAAATAACTTGTATTTGAAAAGTGGTGCGTGTACATGTATTCATCCCTTTGCTATGAAGCCCCTAAATAAGATCTGGTGCAACCAATAACCTTCAGAAGACACATTATTACTGGAGGCCTGATGCGTGGGGCCGGCACAGGTTGCACTGGACTGGTGACACGCTCTTCAGGGTGAGTGTGAGGAGGAGACACAGGACGTACCGGACTGGGGACACGCACTTCAGGGCGAGTGCGAGGAGGAGACACAGGACGTACCGGACTGGGGACACGCACTTCAGGGCGAGTGCGAGGAGAAGACACAGGACGTACTGGACTGGGGGAGGCGCACTGGAGGCCTGATGCGTGGAGCCGGCGCAGGTTTCACCGGACTGATGACACGTTCCTCCAAACGCCTGTGTTGCCGCATACTCCTAGCCAACTCCATTCTCTGGTACCCCTCCTCGCATTGTTCCATCGACTCCCAGGAGGGCTCTGGTACTCTCCTTGGGTCGACCGACCACCTCTCTATCTCCTCCCTGATGGTCTCTGGCTCTTCCCTCTGCTCAGCCGCCAGCTCCATGTGCCCCCCCCCCAAAAAAAAAAACATTCTTGGGGTTTCTGTGGCCGCAGTCCCCGGCGTCATCGCTGTCCTTCCTGCGTCCTCTGCAACTCCTGCCAAGGAAGTGTCTCGTGTCCTCCCATGATCTCCTCCCAGGTCCAACTTATTTTTCCTATCGTTGCACGCTGCTTGGTCCTTGTTTGGTGGGATATTCTGTCTAACTAACTAACTAACTAACTAACTAACTAACTAACTAACTAACTAACTAACTAACTAACTAACTAACTAACTAACTGTCACGGTTGTCGTAAGAACGGGACCAAGGTGCAGCGTACGTAGAGTTCCACATCTTTATTAACAAGTGAAACTTCAGCACAAACAATAAACGAACAACGACACGTGACCTACGTGGTGCTACACGCACAAACACAAAACAATAATCCCACAATGCAGGTGGGAACAGGGACGCCTTAAGTATGATCCCCAATTAGAGACAACGAACATCAGCTGCCTCTAATTGGGAACCATACCAAGAGCACCAACATAGAAATATATATACTAGAACACCCTCTAGTCACGCCCTGTCCTACTACACCATAGAGAACCAAGGGCTCTCTATGGTCAGGGCGTGACACTAACCAACATATTAACTAGCTAACTAGCTAACTAACCAATATACTAACTAACTATCCAACATACTAACTAACTAACCTGTGATGTGGTAGCTGACCAGTTTGTTTTGATCCGTGGTGTCTCCGTCGTTGGTGCTGAGGACAGACACCACCTCTCCTGGCGGGTCACTCTCTCGGACCGCGCCCCGGTAAAACTCTCTTTCGAATCGCGGAGGGTTGTCATTCACATCTGCTACAGACACCTGGAGAGGTACAGGAACACAGGAGAAGGTACGACTTACTACTAGAGTGCGTATGTGTGAGTTTTCTTCATGCATTGATATCAATGGGAGAGAGTTGAAATTTGACTGAAGTGGAAGTTAGGATTTCGTCCCTTTACTGTTACTTTATAGTTTTTCCTCAATCACTTACAAGGATCTTCCATAACAATGTTGTTGATTTTCATTTTTTTGGGGGGGGTGGGGGGGGCTTTTGCAACAAAACAAAAAAAGTTTATGTATTTTCAAAATGTTGTTGCCTCCTCAAAAAATAAAAACATCAAAACTATATTATACCGTCAAAATGACAAATACTTTCATAAAAAGAACACAGATGTCTGCCACGTCCTGACCAGTAAAGGGGTTATTTAAAAAAAAATATATATTTCTGTTAGTTCGTTTCTTGTTTTGTTTATTAATAAGTGTTCACTAATAAAGTTAAGATGAGCACTCGACCCGCTGCGCCTTGGTCCACTTACTACGACGAACGTGACAATGTCTGCCAAAAAATATGAACATAACCTATTTATTTACTAAAGTTTAGTAACTAAACGAAACAGAAAGCCAGTCTTTTAAATTCCAGAAACTAAATCATGACGATCAAAATTGGAAATACAAATATCAAAAGGTGCAGGAATTATGGGTAATTACTCTCCTTTTATGCATATTTCACCAAATAATCTCATACACATTCAATCAAATATTATTCCTGTTGAAAATATCTTTTTTTTTAAATAACATTTTGTTATTGTGTGCAAGAATCATTCATCGGTATCATTACAATCCAATTTCATGTATTCAATACAAAAGGTTGGCTTGATCATTGTTTTGTTGACTTTCCATTGGCGCACAGAAACACAATCCACGATAGAAATAAGGAAAGGTGAATGCAATGGAGGAACACAACTGATATAAATGCATAGGCCTCAATCCACACCAATGGAAGGTCACAAAGTAACTCAGTTACTTTAGAAGTAACGCAACTTCATTCTCCCTTCCGGAGACACCTGAAACCCCGCCTCTTTAAGGAATACCTGGGATAGGATAAAGTAATCCTTCTAACCCCCCTAAAATTTAATGCACTATTGTAAAGTGGTTGTTCCACTGGATATTATAAGGTGAATGCACCAATTTGTAAGTCGCTCTGGATAAGAGCGTCTGCTAAATGACGTAAATGTAAATGTAAAATTCTCTGCATGTCCTCAATATTGTAAAAAAAATAAATCATAAAAATGTGACAGTGATCTTCCCGTATATTGTGCTTGATACTGATGCTTCAGACTCCAGCGCACTAGTTTTTACTGATTGCTGGAAAAAGTGAACACAAAATCTTCTGATGAAAACAATTTGTTAATATTCTGTGACCAAAAAAAAAATACACTTGAATTTTTGTATTCACTGATGACATTTGTATTTAAAGTTAAAGTAAAGACAGGGTTGGTTTAGACTGTTGACATGTAGACTATATTTCACTTCTCCACTCCTCCTGAGTCCCCCCTACACACAGACACTACCCCCCTACACACAGACACTACCCCCCCCCTACACACAGACACTACCCCCCCTACACACAGACACTACCCCCCTACACACAGACACTACCCCCCTACACACAGACACTACCCCCCTACACACAGACACTACCCCCTACACACAGACACTACCCCCCCTACACACAGACACTACCCCCCTACACACAGACACTACCCCCCTACACACAGACACTACCCCCCTACACACAGACACTACCCCCCTACACACAGACACTACCCCCCTACACAAGACACTACCCCCCCTACACACAGACACTACCCCCCTACACACAGACACTACCCCCCTACACACAGACACTACCCCCCCTACACACAGACACTACCCCCTACACACAGACACTACCCCCCCTACACACAGACACTACCCCCCTACACACAGACACTACCCCCCCTACACACAGACACTACCCCCCCCTACACACAGACACTACCCCCCTACACACAGACACTACCCCCCTACACACAGACACTACCCCCCTACACACAGACACTACCCCCCCCTACACAGACACTACCCCCCTACACACAGACACTACCCCCCCTACACACAGACACTACCCCCCCTACACACAGACACTACCCCCTACACACAGACACTACCCCCCCTACACACAGACACTACCCCCCCTACACACAGACACTACCCCCCTACACACAGACACTACCCCCCCCTACACACAGACACTACCCCCCTACACACAGACACTACCCCCTACACACAGACACTACCCCCCTACACACAGACACTACCCCCTACACACAGACACTACCCCCCCTACACACAGACACTACCCCCCTACACACAGACACTACCCCCCTACACACAGACACTACCCCCCCTACACACAGACACTACCCCCCTACACACAGACACTACCCCCCTACACACAGACACTACCCCCCTACACACAGACACTACCCCCCTACACACAGACACTACCCCCCCTACACACAGACACTACCCCCCCTACACACAGACACTACCCCCCTACACACAGACACTACCCCCCCTACACAGACACTACCCCCCTACACACAGACACTACCCCCCCTACACACAGACACTACCCCCCCTACACACAGACACTACCCCCCTACACACAGACACTACCCCCTACACACAGACACTACCCCCCTACACACAGACACTACCCCCCTACACACAGACACTACCCCCCTACACACAGACACTACCCCCCTACACACAGACACTACCCCCCTACACACAGACACTACCCCCCTACACACAGACACTACCCCCCTACACACAGACACTACCCCCCTACACACAGACACTACCCCCCCTACACACAGACACTACCCCCTACACACAGACACTACCCCCCTACACACAGACACTACCCCCCTACACACAGACACTACCCCCCTACACACAGACACTACCCCCCTACACACAGACACTACCCCCCCCTACACACAGACACTACCCCCCTACACACAGACACTACCCCCCTACACACAGACACTACCCCCCTACACACAGACACTACCCCCCTACACACAGACACTACCCCCCCTACACACAGACACTACCCCCCCCTACACAGACACTACCCCCCCTACACACAGACACTACCCCCCTACACACAGACACTACCCCCCTACACACAGACACTACCCCCCCTACACACAGACACTACCCCCCTACACACAGACACTACCCCCCTACACACAGACACTACCCCCCTACACACAGACACTACCCCCCTACACACGACACTACCCCCCCCTACACACAGACACTACCCCCCTACACACAGACACTACCCCCCACACACAGACACTACCCCCTACACACAGACACTACCCCCCTACACACAGACACTACCCCCCCTACACACAGACACTACCCCCCCCTACACACAGACACTACCCCCCCTACACACAGACACTACCCCCCTACACACAGACACTACCCCCCCTACACACAGACACTACCCCCTACACACAGACACTACCCCCCTACACACAGACACTACCCCCCTACACACAGACACTACCCCCTACACACAGACACTACCCCCCTACACACAGACACTACCCCCCCCTACACACAGACACTACCCCCCCCTACACACAGACACTACCCCCCTACACACAGACACTACCCCCCCCTACACACAGACACTACCCCCTACACAGACACTACCCCCCCTACACACAGACACTACCCCCCTACACACAGACACTACCCCCCTACACACAGACACTACCCCCCTACACACAGACACTACCCCCCTACACACAGACACTACCCCCCCTACACAGACACTACCCCCCCTACACACAGACACTACCCCCCTACACACAGACACTACCCCCCTACACACAGACACTACCCCCCCTACACTACACACACAGACACTACCCCCCTACACACAGACACTACCCCCCCTACACACAGACACTACCCCCCTACACACAGACACTACCCCCCACACACAGACACTACCCCCCTACACACAGACACTACCCCCCCCACACAGACACTACCCCCTACACACAGACACTACCCCCCCTACACACAGACACTACCCCCCTACACACAGACACTACCCCCCTACACACAGACACTACCCCCCTACACACAGACACTACCCCCCCCTACACACAGACACTACCCCCCCTACACACAGACACTACCCCCCCTACACACAGACACTACCCCCCCTACACACAGACACTACCCCCCTACACACAGACACTACCCCCCTACACACAGACACTACCCCCCTACACACAGACACTACCCCCTACACACAGACACTACCCCCCTACACACAGACACTACCCCCACCACAGACACTACCCCCCTACACACAGACACTACCCCCCTACACACAGACACTACCCCCTACACACAGACACTACCCCCCCTACACACAGACACTACCCCCCTACACACAGACACTACCCCCTACACACAGACACTACCCCCCTACACACAGACACTACCCCCCCACACACAGACACTACCCCCCTACACACAGACACTACCCCCCTACACACAGACACTACCCCCCTACACACAGACACTACCCCCCTACACACAGACACTACCCCCCCTACACACAGACACTACCCCCCTACACAGACACTACCCCCCTACACACACAGACACTACCCCCCTACACACAGACACTACCCCCCTACACACAGACACTACCCCCCTACACACAGACACTACCCCCCCTACACACAGACACTACCCCCCTACACACAGACACTACCCCCCTACACACAGACACTACCCCCCCTACACACAGACACTACCCCCCTACACAGACACTACCCCCCTACACACAGACACTACCCCCCCTACACACAGACACTACCCCCCTACACACAGACACTACCCCCCTACACACAGACACTACCCCCCACACACAGACACTACCCCCCTACACACAGACACTACCCCCCCTACACACAGACACTACCCCCCCACACACAGACACTACCCCCCTACACACAGACACTACCCCCCTACACACAGACACTACCCCCCTACACACAGACACTACCCCCCCTACACACAGACACTACCCCCCTACACACACAGACACTACCCCCCTACACACAGACACTACCCCCCCCTACACAGACACTACCCCCCTACACACAGACACTACCCCCTACACACAGACACTACCCCCCCTACACACAGACACTACCCCCCTACACACAGACACTACCCCCCTACACACAGACACTACCCCCCCTACACAGACACTACCCCCCTACACACAGACACTACCCCCCTACACACAGACACTACCCCCAGACCCCCCCCTACACACAGACACTACCCCCCTACACACAGACACTACCCCCCTACACACAGACACTACCCCCCTACACACAGACACTACCCCCCTACACACAGACACTACCCCCTACACACAGACACTACCCCCCTACACACAGACACTACCCCCCCCTACACACAGACACTACCCCCCTACACACAGACACTACCCCCCCTACACACAGACACTACCCCCCCTACACACAGACACTACCCCCCTACACACAGACACTACCCCCCACACACAGACACTACCCCCCCTACACACAGACACTACCCCCTACACACAGACACTACCCCCCCTACACACAGACACTACCCCCCTACACACAGACACTACCCCCCCTACACACAGACACTACCCCCCTACACACAGACACTACCCCCCTACACACAGACACTACCCCCCTACACACAGACACTACCCCCCTACACACAGACACTACCCCCCTACACACAGACACTACCCCCCTACACACAGACACTACCCCCCTACACACAGACACTACCCCCTACACACAGACACTACCCCCCTACACAGACACTACCCCCCTACACAAGACACTACCCCCTACACACAGACACTACCCCCCTACACACAGACACTACCCCCCTACACACAGACACTACCCCCCTACACAGACACTACCCCCTACACACAGACACTACCCCCCCTACACAAGACACTACCCCCCCTACACACAGACACTACCCCCCTACACACAGACACTACCCCCCTACACACAGACACTACCCCCCTACACACAGACACTACCCCCCCTACACACAGACACTACCCCCCTACACACAGACACTACCCCCCTACACACAGACACTACCCCCCCTACACACAGACACTACCCCCCCTACACACAGACACTACCCCCTACACACAGACACTACCCCCCCTACACACAGACACTACCCCCCTACACACAGACACTACCCCCCTACACACAGACACTACCCCCCCTACACACAGACACTACCCCCCTACACACAGACACTACCCCCCCTACACACAGACACTACCCCCCCTACACAGACACTACCCCCCTACACACAGACACTACCCCCCCTACACACAGACACTACCCCCCCTACACACAGACACTACCCCCCCTACACACAGACACTACCCCCCCTACACACAGACACTACCCCCCTACACACAGACACTACCCCCCTACACACAGACACTACCCCCCTACACACAGACACTACCCCCCTACACACAGACACTACCCCCCTACACACAGACACTACCCCCCTACACACAGACACTACCCCCCTACACAGACACTACCCCCCTACACACAGACACTACCCCCCTACACACAGACACTACCCCCCTACACACAGACACTACCCCCCCCTACACACAGACACTACCCCCCCTACACACAGACACTACCCCCCTACACACAGACACTACCCCCCCTACACACAGACACTACCCCCCTACACACAGACACTACCCCCCTACACACAGACACTACCCCCCCTACACACAGACACTACCCCCCTACACACAGACACTACCCCCCCTACACACAGACACTACCCCCCCTACACACAGACACTACCCCCCTACACACAGACACTACCCCCCTACACACAGACACTACCCCCCCTACACACAGACACTACCCCCCCTACACACAGACACTACCCCCCTACACACAGACACTACCCCCTACACACAGACACTACCCCCCTACACACAGACACTACCCCCCCCTACACACAGACACTACCCCCTACACACAGACACTACCCCCCCTACACACAGACACTACCCCCCTACACACAGACACTACCCCCCTACACACAGACACTACCCCCCTCACACAGACACTACCCCCCTACACACAGACACTACCCCCCCTACACACAGACACTACCCCCCTACACACAGACACTACCCCCCCTACACACAGACACTACCCCCCTACACACAGACACTACCCCCCTACACACAGACACTACCCCCCTACACACAGACACTACCCCCCCTACACAGACACTACCCCCTACACACAGACACTACCCCCTACACACAGACACTACCCCCCCTACACACAGACACTACCCCCCTACACACAGACACTACCCCCTACACACAGACACTACCCCCCTACACACAGACACTACCCCCCTACACACAGACACTACCCCCCTACACACAGACACTACCCCCTACACACAGACACTACCCCCTACACAGACACTACCCCCCTACACACAGACACTACCCCCTACACACAGACACTACCCCCCTACACAGACACTACCCCCCCTACACACAGACACTACCCCCCCTACACACAGACACTACCCCCCTACACACAGACACTACCCCCCTACACACAGACACTACCCCCCTACACACAGACACTACCCCCTACACACAGACACTACCCCCCTACACACAGACACTACCCCCCTACACACAGACACTACCCCCCCTACACACAGACACTACCCCCCTACACACAGACACTACCCCCCTACACACAGACACTACCCCCCTACACACAGACACTACCCCCCTACACACACAGACACTACCCCCCTACACACAGACACTACCCCCCTACACACAGACACTACCCCCCTACACACAGACACTACCCCCCCTACACACAGACACTACCCCCCTACACACAGACACTACCCCCTACACACAGACACTACCCCCCTACACACAGACACTACCCCCCTACACACAGACACTACCCCCTACACACAGACACTACCCCCCCTACACACAGACACTACCCCCCCTACACACAGACACTACCCCCTCACACAGACACTACCCCCCCTACACACAGACACTACCCCCTACACACAGACACTACCCCCCCTACACACAGACACTACCCCCCCCTACACACAGACACTACCCCCCCTACACACAGACACTACCCCCCCTACACACAGACACTACCCCCCTACACACAGACACTACCCCCTACACACAGACACTACCCCCCCTACACACAGACACTACCCCCCTACACACAGACACTACCCCCTACACACAGACACTACCCCCCCCTACACAGACACTACCCCCCCCTACACACGACACTACCCCCCTACACACAGACACTACCCCCCTACACACAGACACTACCCCCTACACACAGACACTACCCCCCACACACAGACACTACCCCCCCCTACACACAGACACTACCCCCCCTACACACAGACACTACCCCCCCTACACACAGACACTACCCCCCCTACACACAGACACTACCCCCCCTACACACAGACACTACCCCCCCTACACACAGACACTACCCCCCTACACACAGACACTACCCCCCTACACACAGACACTACCCCCCCTACACACAGACACTACCCCCCTACACACACACACACAGACACTACCCCCCCTACACACAGACACTACCCCCCTACACACAGACACTACCCCCTACACACAGACACTACCCCCCTACACACAGACACTACCCCCCCTACACACAGACACTACCCCCTACACACAGACACTACCCCCCCTACACACAGACACTACCCCCCTACACACAGACACTACCCCCCTACACACAGACACTACCCCCCTACACACAGACACTACCCCCCCCTACACACAGACACTACCCCCCTACACACAGACACTACCCCCCCTACACACAGACACTACCCCCCTACACACAGACACTACCCCCCTACACACAGACACTACCCCCCTACACACAGACACCACCCCCCTACACACAGACACTACCCCCCTACACACAGACACTACCCCCCTACACACAGACACTACCCCCCTACACACAGACACTACCCCCCTACACACAGACACTACCCCCCTACACACAGACACTACCCCCCTACACACAGACACTACCCCCCTACACACAGACACTACCCCCCCTACACACAGACACTACCCCCCTACACACAGACACTACCCCCCTACACACAGACACTACCCCCCTACACACAGACACTACCCCCCCTACACACAGACACTACCCCCCCTACACACAGACACTACCCCCCTACACACAGACACTACCCCCCTACACACAGACACTACCCCCCTACACACAGACACTACCCCCCTACACACAGACACTACCCCCCTACACAGACACTACCCCCCCTACACAGACACTACCCCCCCTACACACAGACACTACCCCCTACACACAGACACTACCCCCCTACACACAGACACTACCCCCCCACACAGACACTACCCCCCCTACACACAGACACTACCCCCCTACACACAGACACTACCCCCCTACAGACACTACCCCCCTACACACAGACACTACCCCCTACACACAGACACTACCCCCCTACACACAGACACTACCCCCCCTACACACAGACACTACCCCCCTACACACAGACACTACCCCCCTACACACAGACACTACCCCCCTACACACAGACACTACCCCCCCTACACACAGACACTACCCCCTACACACACAGACACTACCCCCCTACACACACAGACACTACCCCCCTACACACAGACACTACCCCCCCTACACACAGACACTACCCCCCTACACACAGACACTACCCCCCTACACACAGACACTACCCCCCTACACACAGACACTACCCCCCCTACACACAGACACTACCCCCCTACACACAGACACTACCCCCCTACACACAGACACTACCCCCCCTACACACAGACACTACCCCCCACACAGACACTACCCCCCTACACACAGACACTACCCCCCTACACACAGACACTACCCCCCCTACACACAGACACTACCCCCCTACACACAGACACTACCCCCTACACACAGACACTACCCCCCCTACACACAGACACTACCCCCCTACACACAGACACTACCCCCCCTACACACAGACACTACCCCCTACACACAGACACTACCCCCCCTACACACAGACACTACCCCCCACACAGACACTACCCCCCTACACACAGACACTACCCCCCCTACACACAGACACTACCCCCCTACACACAGACACTACCCCCTACACACAGACACTACCCCCCACACACAGACACTACCCCCCCTACACACAGACACTACCCCCCTACACACAGACACTACCCCCCCTACACACAGACACTACCCCCCCTACACACAGACACTACCCCCCTACACACAGACACTACCCCCCTACACACAGACACTACCCCCCCTACACAGACACTACCCCCCTACAGACACCACCCCCTACACACAGACACTACCCACACACAGACACTACCCCCCCTACACACAGACACTACCCCCTACACACAGACACTACCCCCCTACACACAGACACTACCCCCCTACACACAGACACTACCCCCCTACACACAGACACTACCCCCTACACACAGACACTACCCCCCTACACACAGACACTACCCCCCCTACACACAGACACTACCCCCCTACACACACAGACACTACCCCCCTACACACAGACACTACCCCCCTACACACAGACACTACCCCCCTACACACAGACACTACCCCCCCTACACACAGACACTACCCCCCTACACACAGACACTACCCCACACACAGACACTACCCCCCTACACACAGACACTACCCCCCTACACACAGACACTACCCCCCCTACACACAGACACTACCCCCCTACACACAGACACTACCCCCCTACACACAGACACTACCCCCCTACACACAGACACTACCCCCACACACACAGACACTACCCCCCTACACACAGACACTACCCCCCCTACACACAGACACTACCCCCCTACACACAGACACTACCCCCCTACACACAGACACTACCCCCCTACACACACAGACACTACCCCCCTACACACAGACACTACCCCCTACCCCCTACACACAGACACTACCCCCCCTACACACAGACACTACCCCCCCTACACACAGACACTACCCCCCTACACACAGACACTACCCCCCTACACACAGACACTACCCCCCTACACACAGACACTACCCCCCTACACAGACACTACCCCCCCTACACACAGACACTACCCCCCTACACACAGACACTACCCCCCTACACACAGACACTACCCCCCCTACACACAGACACTACCCCCCTACACACAGACACTACCCCCCTACACACAGACACTACCCCCCTACACACAGACACTACCCCCCTACACACAGACACTACCCCCCTACACACAGACACTACCCCCCTACACACAGACACTACCCCCCTACACACAGACACTACCCCCCCTACACACAGACACTACCCCCCCTACACACAGACACTACCCCCCCTACACACAGACACTACCCCCCTACACACAGACACTACCCCCCTACACACAGACACTACCCCCCTACACACAGACACTACCCCCCTACACACAGACACTACCCCCTACACACAGACACTACCCCCCTACACACAGACACTACCCCCCTACACACAGACACTACCCCCCTACACACACAGACACTACCCCCCCTACACACAGACACTACCCCCCCTACACACAGACACTACCCCCCCCACACACAGACACTACCCCCCTACACACAGACACTACCCCCCTACACACAGACACTACCCCCCCCTACACACAGACACTACCCCCCCACTACACACACAGACACCACCCCCCTACACACAGACACTACCCCCCCTACACACAGACACTACCCCCCCTACACACAGACACTACCCCCCCCTACACACAGACACTACCCCCCTACACACAGACACTACCCCCCTACACACAGACACTACCCCCCTGCACACAGACACTACCCCCCTACACACAGACACTACCCCCCCTGCACACAGACACTACCCCCTACACACAGACACTACCCCCCCTGCACACAGACACTACCCCCCCCTACACACAGACACTACCCCCCTGCACACAGACACTACCCCCCCTGCACACAGACACTACCCCCCTACACACAGACACTACCCCCCTGCACAGAGACACTACCCCCCTGCACACAGACACTACCCCCCACCACACAGACACTACCCCCTACACACAGACACTACCCCCCTACACACAGACACTACCCCCCTACACACAGACACTACCCCCCTACACACAGACACTACCCCCCCTACACACAGACACTACCCCTGCACTCACCGTGACGACAGTGGTGGAGGATAGCTGTAACAGCTCTCCAAGGTCTGAAGACACCACCACGAAGGTATAGCTGGGACCAGCCTCGTGGTCCAGAACAGACAGGGTAGTGATCCAGCCCGTTTTACTGTCAATGGAGAACGCCGGTCCGGTACCAGTAGAACGACTAGTTGAACCAGTACTGGTACCAGTAATAACAGATGAGGAACCAGCGGATGTACGGTCTGGTCTGTTCTTCTGGATCTGGTTAAGTGGAGTACCCAAGCTGTAGGTGACCTGGAATAAAGAGGAGGGGGAGGAGGAGGAGGAGGGGGAGGAGGAGGGGAGGAGGGGGAGGAGGAGGGGGAGGAGGGGGAGGAGGAGGAGGAGGAGGAGGAGGAGGGGGAGGAGGAGGGGAGGAGGGGGAGGAGGAGGAGGAGGAGGGGAGGGGAGGGGGAGGAGGAGGAGGAGGAGGGGGAGGAGGAGGGGGAGGAGTAGGAGGAGGAGGAGGAGGGGGAGGAGGGGGAGGAGGAGGAGGAGGAGGAGGAGGGGGACGAGGAGGAGGAGGAGGAGGAGGAGGAGGTGGGGGAACAAGAGGAGGAGAGGGGTGGGGGAGGAAGAGGAGGAGGGGGAGGAGGAGGGGAAGGGGGAGGAGTAAGAGGAGGAGGAACAGGAGGAACAAGAGGAGAAGTAAGAGATGAGGAGGGGGAAGAGGGGGAGGAAGAGGAGGACAGTGGAATCGTTAAGGGTAAACAGCAAGCAATGCAGGTGTAGAAGCACAGTGGCTAGGAAAAAAACCCTAGTTTACCCATCTATTGCGGAAATACAGTGGCTTGCAAAAGTATTCACCCCCTTGGCATTTTTCCTATTTTGTTGCCTTACAACCTGGAATTAAAATAGATTTTTTGGGGGATTTGTATCATTTGATTTACATAACATGCCTACCACTTGAAGATGCAAAATATGTTTTATTCCCCTTCAAGGTCCTCGGTGTCCACATCACTAAGGATCTTAACAGTCCACAGACACCAACACAGTCGTGAAGAACACCTATTCCCCCTCAGGAGGCTGAAATGATTTCGCATGGGTCCTTAGATCCTCAAAAGGTTCTACAGCTGCACCATTGAGAGCATCCTGACGGGTTGCATCACCGCCTGGTATAGCAACTGCTTGGCATCCGACCACAAGGCACTACGGAGGGTAGTGCGTACGGCCCAGTACATCACTCGGGCCAAGCTCCCTGGCATCCAGGACCTCTATACCAGGCGGTGTCAGAGGAAGGCCCAAAAAATTGTCAAAGACTCCAGCCACCCAAGTCATAGACTGTTCTCCCTGCTACCGCGTGGCAAGTGGTAGCGCTGCTCCAAGTCTGGAACCAACAGGACCCTGAACAGCTTCTACCCCCAAGCCATAAGACTGCTAAATAGTTAGGCAGGTTAGCCAGTTGGTTAGCTATTTAACTATCTGCATTGACCCTTTTTGCACTAACTTTTTTTTTTTTACTCATCACATACTACTGCTGCTGTTAATGGTTATTATCTGTCACTTTATTCCTAGTTATATGTACATATCTATCTCAATTACCTGGTACCCCTGCACATCGACTCAGTACTGGTACCATGTGTATATAGCCATGTTATTACCTGGTACCCCTGCACATTGACTCGGTACTGGTACCCTGTGTATATAGCCATGTTATTACCTTGTATTACATTTTACATTTTAGTCATTTAGCAGACGCTCTTATCCAGAGCGACTTACAGTAGTGAATGCATACATTTCATACATTTTTTTTTTTTGTTCTGTGCTGGCCCCCCGTGGGAATCGAACCCACAATCCTGGCGTTGCAAACACCATGCTCTACCAATTGAGCTACAGGGAAGGCTGTACCCCTGCACATCAACTCGGTACTGGTACCCTGTGTATATAGCCATGTTATCGTTACTCATTGTGTATTTATTATTACTTTATTATTACTCGTCATTACTTTTCTATTATTTCTCAATTTTCTTTCTCTCTGCATCGCTGGGAAGGTCCCGCATTTCAATCATAGCCTGTAGTTTACGAAGCCTGTTGTGACAAATTAAATTTAAACATAATTCACCGGTTAACAGCGATCATCATTTGTCGACTTATTTTTTTACCACCATAAAGTACTACTAAGATGATAACATGATACTAAGATGATAACATGATACTAAGATGATAATATAATACTACTAAGATGATAATATGATACTAAGATGATAACATGATACTAAGATGATAACATGATACTAAGATGATAATATAATACTACTAAGATGATAATATGATACTAAGATGATAACATGATACTAAGATGATAACATGATACTAAGATGATAATATGATACTACTAAGATGATAATATGATACTAAGATGATAACATGATACTAAGATGATAATATGATACTAAGATGATAACATGATACTAAGATGATAATATGATACTAAGATGATAACATGATACTAAGATGATAATATGATACTATGATGATAATATGATACTATGATAACATGATACTAAGGTGATAATATAATACTATGGTGATAATATAATACTAAGATGATATGATACTGAGATGATATGATACTATGATGATAATATGATACTATGATGATAATATGATACTAAGGTGATAATATAATACTATGGTGATAATATAATACTATGATAATAAGATGATAATATAATACTATGATAATAAGATGATAATATGATACTACTAAGATGATAATATAATACTATGATACTATGATGATAATATGATACTAAGATGATATGATACTAAGATGATATGATACTATGATGATAATATAATACTAAGATGATATGATAATAAGATGATAATATAATACTAAGATAATATGATACTAAGATAATAAGATACTAAGATGATAACATGATACTAAGATGATAATAAGATGATAAGATGATACTAAGGTGATAATATGATACTAAGATGATAACATGATAATACGATGATAACATGATACTAAGATGATAATATGATACTAAGATGATAATATGATACTAAGATGATAACATGATAATACGATGATAACATGATACTAAGATGATAATATGATACTAAGATGATAATAAGATGATAAGATGATACTAAGGTGATAATATGATACTAAGATGATAATATGATAATAATGAAGTAAATAATAACAGAGAAGACAGTATAATACCTGTCCGTTGGAGCCCCAGTCAGGGTCGAGCGCCCGCACCTGGACCACCCTGGTACCCACGGGCATCCCCTCCATCACCATGGCAACATAGGAACTGGTCTCGAACAATGGCTTGTTGTCATTTATGTCCAGAATCTATTGAGAGAGGACGAGGAGGAGGGTTAAGTAAACTGAGTCAAACTCTTTGGAAAGGGTAGAAACCCTACCTCCACATGTTTAATATGTTATTCTACAGTCCTGCTACACACACACACACACACACACACACACACACACACACACACACACACACACGTCAATTCCTCACCTTCACCTCCACGTCGACAGTAGAGATGGACTCTTTGAGGTCTCGTCGAGTCGTAGCTGAGACTTTAAACCTGAAGATGCTAATCAGTTCATAGTCCAGAGGATTGGTCAGCCGGACCAGACCCGTCTCTCTCTCCACCAGGAACGTCCCTCCCTGTAGAGAAACACAAAGGCAGGATCATTATAACGTCATACAAGCTTATAACAACAAGGTATTATAATGCATTATAAACTGTATTAAAATGTATTAGAAACAACAAACTATGTTTTAAGCGAGAAGTAGACATTGGTCTGAAGCCAGAAACATAGGGACTACCTTCTCTTAGATTATGAATTAGGATGTTTGAGAAGGTTTGGATCCTAAGCAACCTGCCTATACATTGTTTGCAGGACGTTAGACCAACATAGCTACTGTAGTAGGTCAAAACTGTGTGCTGGAAAACCTTGGTAGAGCATGGGTGGAGTAGGCATTGTGGTGCTGGATAACCTTTGTAGAGCATGGGTGGAGTAGGCATTGTGGTGCTGGATAACCTTTGTAGAGCATGGGTGGAGTAGCCATTGTGGTGCTGTGAAACCTTGGTAGAGCATGGGTGGAGTAGGCATTGTGGTGCTGTGAAACCTTGGTAGAGCATGGGTGGAATAGGCATTGTGGTGCTATGAAACCTTGGTAGAGCATGGGTGGAGTAGGCATTTTGGTGCTGGATAACCTTTGTAGAGCATGGGTGGAATAGGCATTGTGGTGCTGTGAAACCTTGGTAGAGCATGGGTGGAGTAGGCATTTTGGTGCTGGATAACCTTTGTAGAGCATGGGTGGAGTAGGCATTGTGGTGCTGTGAAACATTTGACATTTGACATTTTAGTCATTTAGCAGACGCTCTTATCCAGAGCGACTTACAGTAGTGAATGCATACATTTCATTTAATTTCATGTATTTTATTTTTTTGTTGTACTGGCCCCCCGTGGGAATCGAACCCACAACCCTGGTGTTGCACACACCATGCTCTACCAACTGAGCCACAGGGAAACCTTGGTAGAGCATGGGTGGAGTAGGCATTGCTGTGCTGAAGTGAATTCACATTCATTTTTTGCCTTTTGTCTTTAGACCAACTTCTTATTTAAAACTTTTTTATTTTTTGTATTTTTTTATTTCCATGTTTTTTTACACCGTAAGGTGATTATACAACATTATTATACAACATAACACAGCAATAAAAGTAAAACGTAAAAGTAAATTAGCCAAAGAAAGATAAAATAGGAAAGAGTGAAAGTCTTTACAGGAGATCTTCTCAGAGCAGAGATAACGTCTTACGTTCATACACATAGAAATACAACAGGTAGAACAGACTGGTGTGCTTCAATGGGAATGTTGGCTATAAATGAAAAACATACAGAAAAGGGGTGTATTGTCCTAGCAAAAGTCTAAATTGTACGTTTAAAACTTCACTGAAACAGCAGCAAGAAAGGAATCTGTATATGATCTTTTTTAATTGTAATACAGTTCTATTCATTCCACATCTATAACTACTACTACATTTGGCACCCATTTTTTTTCCGCTGGCTTCCGGGCATTTACTCATTCATCGACATGGACATCAGCATGAAAACTGTGTGGCTTGTTGGACATTCGTGGATCCACTGGTCGGGGAAGAAAGCACTACGACATCTCCTTTGACTACAGTCAGATTCGGTGGCTCGGAGAGCGAGGAATGCACTGGGGCAAACTGCTCTACGTTGTTCTGAGCTAGCAGAGGGTCTTGTGCTGCTGCTCCACCTAGCATCATAGTCACCCACCTCGGTGACGACAGACCTGGGTTCGTCAGATTAGAGCTGATTTAGAGGTAGTCATCTGAATGTTTCCCCGGGACAACGGTGGTCTACTCTGACATCACACAGTGGGAGGAGCTGGATGGTCCTAGTGGGAGGAGGACATCAACAAGCCCATAGAGATGGTCCTAGTGGGAGGACATCAACAAGCCCATAGAGATGGTCCAGTGGGAGGAGGACATCACCAAGCCCATAGAGATGGTCCAGTGGGAGGACATCAACAAGCCCATAGAGATGGTCCAGTGGGAGGAGGACATCAACAAGCCCATAGAGATGGTCCTAGTGGGAGGAGGACATCAACAAGCCCATAGAGATGGTCCTAGTGGGAGGAGGACATCAACAAGCCCATAGAGATGGTCCAGTGGGAGGAGGACATCAACAAGCCCATAGAGATGGTCCAGTGGGAGGAGGACATCAACAAGCCCATAGAGATGGTCCAGTGGGAGGAGGACATCAACAAGCCAATAGAGATGGTCCAGTGTAGAGGAGGACATCAACAAGCCCATAGAGATGGTCCAGAGGGAGGACATTAACAAGCCCATAGAGATGGTCCAGTGGGAGGACATCAACAAGCCCATAGAGATGGTCCTAGTGGGAGGAGGACATCAACAAGCCCATAGAGATGGTCCTAGTGGGAGGACATCAACAAGCCCATAGAGATGGTCCAGTGTAGAGGAGGACATCAACAAGCCCATAGAGATGGTCCTAGTGGGAGGAGGACATCAACAAGCCCATAGAGATGGTCCAGTGGGAGGACATCAACAAGCCCATAGAGATGGTCCAGTGGGAGGAGGACATCAACAAGCCCATAGAGATGGTCCTAGTGGGAGGAGGACATCAACAAGCCCATAGAGATGGTCCTAGTGGGAGGACATCAACAAGCCCATAGAGATGGTCCTAGTGGGAGGACATCAACAAGCCCATAGAGATGGTCCTAGTGGGAGGACATCAACAAGCCCATAGAGATGGTCCTAGTGGGAGGAGGACATTAACAAGCCCATAGAGATGGTCCAGTGGGAGGAGGACATCAACAAGCCCATAGAGATGGTCCAGTGGGAGGAGGACATCAACAAGCCCATAGAGATGGTCCTAGTGGGAGGACATCAACAAGCCCATAGAGATGGTCCAGAGGGAGGACATCAACAAGCCCATAGAGATGGTCCTAGTGGGAGGAGGACATTAACAAGCCCATAGAGATGGTCCTAGTGGGAGGAGGACATTAACAAGCCCATAGAGATGGTCCAGTGGGAGGAGGACATCAACAAGCCCATAGAGATGGTCCAGTGGGAGGAGGACATCACCAAGCCCATAGAGATGGTCCTAGTGGGAGGAGGACATCAACAAGCCCATAGAGATGGTCCAGTGTAGAGGAGGACATCAACAAGCCCATAGAGATGGTCCTAGTGGGAGGAGGACATCAACAAGCCCATAGAGATGGTCCTAGTGGGAGGACATCAACAAGCCCATAGAGATGGTACTAGTGGGAGGAGGACATCAACAAGCCCATAGAGATGGTCCTAGTGGGAGGAGGACATTAACAAGCCCATAGAGATGGTCCTAGTGGGAGGAGGACATCAACAAGCCCATAGAGATGGTCCTAGTGGGAGGACATCAACAAGCCCATAGAGATGGTCCTAGTGGGAGGACATCAACAAGCCCATAGAGATGGTCCTAGTGGGAGGACATCAACAAGCCCATAGAGATGGTCCAGTGTAGAGGAGGACATCAACAAGCCCATAGAGATCGTCCAGTGGTAGGACATCAACATCGTCCAGTGGTAGGACATCAACAAGCCCATAGAGATGGTCCAGTGGGAGGAGGACATCAACAAGCCCATAGAGATGGTCCTAGTGGGAGGAGGACATCAACAAGCCCATAGAGATGGTCCTAGTGGGAGGAGGACATCAACAAGCCCATAGAGATGGTCCAGTGGGAGGACGTTAACAAGCCCATAGAGATGGTCCTAGTGGGAGGAGGACATCAACAAGCCCATAGAGATGGTCCTAGTGGGAGGACATCAACAAGCCCATAGAGATGGTCCAGAGGGAGGAGGACATCAACAAGCCCATAGAGATGGTCCAGTGTAGAGGAGGACATTAACAAGCCCATAGAGATGGTCCTAGTGGGAGGACATCAACAAGCCCATAGAGATGGTCCAGTGGGAGGACATCAACAAGCCCATAGAGATGGTCCAGTGGGAGGAGGACATCAACAAGCCCATAGAGATGGTCCTAGTGGGAGGAGGACATCAACAAGCCCATAGAGATGGTCCTAGTGGGAGGACAACAACAAGCCCATAGAGATGGTCCAGTGGGAGGAGAACATCACCAAGCCCATAGAGATGGTCCTAGTGGGAGGAGGACATCACCAAGCCCATAGAGATGGTCCTAGTGGGAGGAGGACATCAACAAGCCCATAGAGATGGTCCAGTGTAGAGGAGGACATTAACAAGCCCATAGAGATGGTTCAGTGGGAGAAGGACATCACCAAGCCCATAGAGATGGTCCTAGTGGGAGGAGGACATCAACAAGCCCATAGAGATGGTCCTAGTGGGAGGAGGACATCAACAAGCCCATAGAGATGGTCCAGTGGGAGGACATCAACAAGCCCATAGAGATGGTCCTAGTGGGAGGACATCAACAAGCCCATAGAGATGGTCCTAGTGGGAGGACATCAACAAGCCCATAGAGATGGTCCTAGTGGGAGGAGGACATCAACAAGCCCATAGAGATGGTCCTAGTGGGAGGAGGACATCACCAAGCCCATAGAGATGGTCCTAGTGGGAGGACATCAACAAGCCCATAGAGATGGTCCTAGTGGGAGGAGGACATCAACAAGCCCATAGAGATGGTCCAGTGGGAGGAGGACATCAACAAGCCCATAGAGATGGTCCAGTGGGAGGAGGACATCAACAAGCCCATAGAGATGGTCCTAGTGGGAGGAGGACATCACCAAGCCCATAGAGATGGTCCTAGTGGGAGGAGGACATCAACAAGCCCATAGAGATGGTCCAGTGGTAGGACATCAACAAGCCCATAGAGATGGTCCTAGTGGGAGGACATCAACAAGCCCATAGAGATGGTCCTAGTGGGAGGACATCAACAAGCCCATAGAGATGGTCCAGTGGGAGGAGGACATCAACAAGCCCATAGAGATGGTCCTAGTGGGAGGAGGACATTAACAAGCCCATAGAGATGGTCCAGTGGGAGGAGGACATCAACAAGCCCATAGAGATGGTCCTAGTGGGAGGAGGACATCAACAAGCCCATAGAGATGGTCCTAGTGGGAGGACATCAACAAGCCCATAGAGATGGTCCTAGTGGGAGGACATCAACAAGCCCATAGAGATGGTCCAGTGGGAGGAGGACATCAACAAGCCCATAGAGATGGTCCTAGTGGGAGGAGGACATCAACAAGCCCATAGAGATGGTCCTAGTGGGAGGACATCAACAAGCCCATAGAGATGGTCCAGTGGGAGGAGGACATCAACAAGCCCATAGAGATGGTCCAGTGGGAGGAGGACATCAACAAGCCCATAGAGATGGTCCTAGTGGGAGGAGGACATCAACAAGCCCATAGAGATGGTCCAGTGGGAGGAGGACATTAACAAGCCCATAGAGATGGTCCTAGTGGGAGGAGGACATCAACAAGCCCATAGAGATGGTCCTAGTGGGAGGAGGACATCAACAAGCCCATAGAGATGGTCCAGTGGGAGGACATCAACAAGCCCATAGAGATGGTCCTAGTGGGAGGACATCAACAAGCCCATAGAGATGGTCCTAGTGGGAGGAGGACATCAACAAGCCCATAGAGATGGTCCAGTGGGAGGACATTAACAAGCCCATAGAGATGGTCCTAGTGGGAGGAGGACATCAACAAGCCCATAGAGATGGTCCTAGTGGGAGGAGGACATCAACAAGCCCATAGAGATGGTCCTAGTGGGAGGACATCAACAAGCCCATAGAGATGTTCCAGTGGGAGGAGGACATCACCAAGCCCATAGAGATGGTCCTAGTGGGAGGAGGACATCAACAAGCCCATAGAGATGGTCCTAGTGGGAGGAGGACATCAACAAGCCCATAGAGATGGTCCAGTGGGAGGACATCAACAAGCCCATAGAGATGTTCCAGTGGGAGGAGGACATCACCAAGCCCATAGAGATGGTCCTAGTGGGAGGAGGACATCAACAAGCCCATAGAGATGGTCCTAGTGGGAGGACATCAACAAGCCCATAGAGATGGTCCAGTGGGAGGAGGACATCAACAAGCCCATAGAGATGGTCCAGTGGGAGGAGGACATCAACAAGCCCATAGAGATGGTCCTAGTGAGAGGACATCAACAAGCCCATAGAGATGGTCCTAGTGGGAGGACATCAACAAGCCCATAGAGATGGTCCTAGTGGGAGGAGGACATCAACAAGCCCATAGAGATGGTCCTAGTGAGAGGACATCAACAAGCCCATAGAGATGGTCCAGTGGGAGGAGGACATTAACAAGCCCATAGAGATGGTCCTAGTGGGAGGAGGACATCACCAAGCCCATAGAGATGGTCCTAGTGGGAGGAGGACATCAACAAGCCCATAGAGATGGTCCAGTGGTAGGAGGACTTTAACAAGCCCATAGAGATGGTCCAGTGGGAGGAGGACATCAACAAGCCCATAGAGATGGTCCTAGTGGGAGGACATCAACAAGCCCATAGAGATGGTCCTAGTGGGAGGAGGACATCAACAAGCCCATAGAGATGGTCCTAGTGAGAGGACATCAACAAGCCCATAGAGATGGTCCAGTGGGAGGAGGACATTAACAAGCCCATAGAGATGGTCCTAGTGGGAGGAGGACATCACCAAGCCCATAGAGATGGTCCTAGTGGGAGGAGGACATCAACAAGCCCATAGAGATGGTCCAGTGGTAGGAGGACTTTAACAAGCCCATAGAGATGGTCCAGTGGGAGGAGGACATTAACAAGCCCATAGAGATGGTCCTAGTGGGAGGAGGACATCACCAAGCCCATAGAGATGGTCCAGTGGGAGGAGGACATCAACAAGCCCATAGAGATGGTCCAGTGGGAGGAGGACATCAACAAGCCCATAGAGATGGTCCTAGTGGGAGGAGGACATTACCAAGCCCATAGAGATGGTCCTAGTGGGAGGACATCAACAAGCCCATAGAGATGGTCCAGTGGGAGGAGGACATCAACAAGCCCATAGAGATGGTCCTAGTGGGAGGAGGACATCAACAAGCCCATAGAGATGGTCCTAGTGGGAGGACATCAACAAGCCCATAGAGATGGTCCAGTGGGAGGACATCAACAAGCCCATAGAGATGGTCCAGTGGGAGGAGGACATCACCAAGCCCATAGAGATGGTCCTAGTGGGAGGAGAACACCAAGCCCATAGAGATGGTCCTAGTGGGAGGAGGACATCAACAAGCCCATAGAGATGGTCCTAGTGGGAGGACATCACCAAGCCCATAGAGATGGTCCTAGTGGGAGGACATCAACAAGCCCATAGAGATGGTCCTAGTGGGAGGAGGACATCACCAAGCCCATAGAGATGGTCCAGTGGGAGGAGGACATCAACAAGCCCATAGAGATGGTCCTAGTGGGAGGAGGACATCAACAAGCCCATAGAGATGGTCCTAGTGGGAGGACATCAACAAGCCCATAGAGATGGTCCAGTGGGAGGAGGACATCAACAAGCCCATAGAGATGGTCCTAGTTGGAGGAGGACATCAACAAGCCCATAGAGATGGTCCTAGTGGGAGGACATCAACAAGCCCATAGAGATGGTCCAGTGGGAGGAGGACATCACCAAGCCCATAGAGATGGTCCTAGTGGGAGGACATCAACAACAAGCCCATAGAGATGGTCCAGTGGGAGGAGGACATCAACAAGCCCATAGAGATGGTCCAGTGTAGAGGAGGACATCACCAAGCCCATAGAGATGGTCCAGTGTAGAGGAGGACATCAACAAGCCCATAGAGATGGTCCTAGTGGGAGGAGGACATCAACAAGCCCATAGAGATGGTCCAGTGGGAGGAGGACATCAACAAGCCCATAGAGATGGTCCTAGTGGAAGGACATCAACAAGCCCATAGAGATGGTCCAGTGGGAGGACATCAACAAGCCCATAGAGATGGTCCTAGTGGGAGGAGGACATCAACAAGCCCATAGAGATGGTCCAGTGGGAGGAGGACATCAACAAGCCCATAGAGATGGTCCTAGTGGGAGGAGGACATCAACAAGCCCATAGAGATGGTCCAGTGGGAGGAGGACATCAACAAGCCCATAGAGATGGTCCTAGTGGGAGGAGGACATCAACAAGCCCATAGAGATGGTCCTAGTGGGAGGAGGACATCAACAAGCCCATAGAGATGGTCCTAGTGGGAGGACATCAACAAGCCCATAGAGATGGTCCAGTGGGAGGACATCAACAAGCCCATAGAGATGGTCCTAGTGGGAGGACAACAACAAGCCCATAGAGATGGTCCTAGTGGGAGGAGGACATCAACAAGCCCATAGAGATGGTCCTAGTGGGAGGACATCAACAAGCCCATAGAGATGGTCCTAGTGGGAGGACATCAACAAGCCCATAGAGATGGTCCTAGTGGGAGGAGGACATCACCAAGCCCATAGAGATGGTCCAGTGGGAGGACATCAACAAGCCCATAGAGATGGTCCTAGTGGGAGGAGGACATCAACAAGCCCATAGAGATGGTCCAGTGGGAGGAGGACATCAACAAGCCCATAGAGATGGTCCTAGTGGGAGGAGGACATCAACAAGCCCATAGAGATGGTCCTAGTGGGAGGAGGACATCAACAAGCCCATAGAGATGGTCCTAGTGGGAGGACATCAACAAGCCCATAGAGATGGTCCTAGTGGGAGGACATCAACAAGCCCATAGAGATGGTCCTAGTGGGAGGAGGACATCACCAAGCCCATAGAGATGGTCCAGTGGGAGGACATCAACAAGCCCATAGAGATGGTCCTAGTGGGAGGAGGACATCAACAAGCCCATAGAGATGGTCCAGTGGGAGGACATCAACAAGCCCATAGAGATGGTCCTAGTGGGAGGAGGACATCAACAAGCCCATAGAGATGGTCCTAGTGGGAGGACATTAACAAGCCCATAGAGATGGTCCTAGTGGGAGGACATCAACAAGCCCATAGAGATGGTCCTAGTGGGAGGAGGACATCACCAAGCCCATAGAGATGGTCCAGTGGGAGGACATCAACAAGCC
The DNA here is from genome assembly GCF_905237065.1 of Salmo salar. Classification (NCBI taxonomy): domain Eukaryota; kingdom Metazoa; phylum Chordata; class Actinopteri; order Salmoniformes; family Salmonidae; genus Salmo; species Salmo salar. The sequence goes on from NC_059452.1 coordinate 108,080,750, forward strand.
CATAGAGATGGTCCTAGTGGGAGGACATCAACAAGCCCATAGAGATGGTCCAGTGGGAGGAGGACATCACCAAGCCCATAGAGATGATCCAGTGGGAGGAGGACATCAACAAGCCCATAGAGATGGTCCTAGTGGGAGGAGGACATCAACAAGCCCATAGAGATGGTCCAGAGGGAGAAGGACATCAATTAACTTTTTGTCCTGAAATACAAAGTGTTTTGTTTGGGGGCAAATCAAATACAACACATTACTGAGTACCACTCTCCATATTTTCAAGCATAGTGGTGGCTGCATCATGTTATGGGTATGCTTGTAATCGTTAAGGACTGGGAGTTTTTCAGGATAAAAAATAAACGGAAGAACAGGCAAAATTCAAAAAAAGAAACCTGCTTCACTCTGTCACGTCCTGACCAGTAAAAGGGTTTACATTTACATTACATTTTAGTCATTTAGCAGACGCTCTTATCCAGAGCGACTTACAGTAGTGAATGCATACGTTTAAATTAATTTCATATTTTATTTTATTATTTTTATTTTTTTCCCGTACTGGCCCCCCGTGGGAATCGAACCCACGTTATTATAGTTTGGTCAGGACGTGGCAGGGGGAATTTGTTTTATATGGTTTTGAGTGTGTGTTTATGTAGAGGGGCGTTTGATTTATTTATTCCAGGGTTTTTGGTCATTGTTCTATGTTTGTATATTTCTATGTCTATTCTAGGGTGTTTAGATCTAGGTTTAGGTAATTGGGATTGGGGCCTTCAATTGGAGGCAGCTGGTTAACATTGCCTCTGATTCAAGGTCCTATATTTAGGAGTATGTTTGTTATGGGTATTGTGGGAGGTTGTTCTTTGCACTGCTGTATTTAGCCTGCAAGACTGTTAGTTTGTTCGTTTCTTGTTTTGTTTATTAAGTGTTCACAAATAAAGTTAAGATGAGCACTCGACCCGCTGTGCCTTGGTTCACTTACTACAACGACCGTGATACACTCTGCTTTTCAATAGACAGTGAGAGATTAATTCCCCTTTCAGCAGGACAATAACCTAAAACACGAGGCCAAATCTATACTGGAGTTGCTTAGCAAGAAGACAGTGAATGTTCCTGAGTGGCCGAGTTACAGTTTTGACATGAAAAATATATGGCAAACCTGAAAATGGTGGTCTAGCAATGATCAACAACCAATCTGACAGAGCTTGGATAATTTTGGAGAAAAAAATCACAGCAAATGTTGCACAATCCAGGTGTGGAAAGCTCTTAGAGACTTACCCAGAAAGACTCGGAGCTGTCATGGCCGCCAAACGTGCTTCTACATAGTATTGACTCTGGTTGTGAATACTTATGTAAATTACATATTTCTGTACATCATTTTACATGAATTAGTAAACATTTCTAAAAGCATGTTTTAACTTGGTCATTATGGGTTATTGTGTGTAGATGGGTGAGAAAAAAACATTTATTTAATATATTTTGAATACAGGCTGGAACACAACAAAATGTGGAATAATTCAAGGGGTAGGAATTCTTTCTGAAGGCACTGTACCTTTCTTTGCCTGTTTGTTATATAAATAACATTTATTGACTGGTATTAGCTAGCTACAGGGGCTAACATTAGCTGCTGGACTTTGTACAAGAAAGCTAACGTTAGCTACGTAAAGTAGAAAGCTAGTTACAGCGCCTTCGGAAAGTATTCAGACTCCATGACTTTTTCCACTTTTTGTTATGTTACAGCCTTATTCTAAAATGGATTAAATTAAAAAAAAATCCTCAGCAATCTACACACAATATCCCATAATGACGAAGCGAAAACAGGTTTTTAGACATCTTTGCAATGAGACTCTAAATTGAGCTCAGGTGCATCCTGTTTTCATTGATCATCCTTGAGATGTTTCTACAACTTGACTGGAGTCCACCTGTGGTAAATTCAATTGATCGGACGTGATTTGGAAAGGCACACACCTGTCTATATAAGGTCCCACAGTTGACAGTGCATGTCAGAGCAAAAACCAAGCCATGAAGTTGAAGGAATTGTATGGAGAGCTCCGAGACAGGATTGTGTAGAGGCACAGATCTGGGGAAGGGTACCAAAACATTTCTGCAGCAGTGAAGGTCCCCAAGAACACAGTGGCCTCCATTATTCTTAAATGGAAGAAGTTTGGAACTACCAACACTCTTCCTAGAGCTGGCCGCCCAGCCAAACTGAGCAATCGGAGGAGAAGGGCCTTCGTCAGGGAGGTGACCAAGAACCTGATGGTCACTCTGACAAAGCTCTAGAGTTCCTTTGTGGAGATGGAAGAAACTTCCAGAAGGACAACCATCTCTGCAGCACTCCACCAATCAGGCCTTTATGGAGAGTGGCCAGAAGGAAGTCACTCCTCAGTAAAAGGCACATGACAGCCCGCTTGGAGTTTGCCAAAAGGCACCTAAAGACTTTCAGGCCATGATAAACAAGATTCTCTGGTCTGACGAAACCAAGATTGAGCTCTTTGGCCTGAATGCAAGCGTCACGTCTGGAGGAAACCTGGCACTATCCCTACGGTGAAGCATGGTGGTGGCAGCATCATGCTTTGGAGATGTTTTCAGCGGCAGGGACTGGGAGACTAGTCAGGATCGAGAAAAAGATGAACAGAGCAAAGTACAGAGAGATCCTTGATGAAAACTTGCTCCAGAGCGTTCAGAACCTCAGGACTGGGGCGAAGGTTCACCTTCCAACAGGACAACGACTCTAAGCACACAGCCAAGACAACGCAGGAGTGGCTTCGGGACAAGTCTCTGAATGGCCTTGAGTGGCCCAGCCAGAGCCCGGACTTGAACCCAATCGAACATCTCTGGGGAGACCTGAAAATAGCTGTGCAGCGACGCTCCCCATTCAACCTGACAGAGCTTGAGAAGATCTGGAGAAAACAATGGGAGAAACTCCCCAAATACAGTTGTGCCAAGCTTGTAGCGTAATACCCAATAAGAATTGAGGCTTTAATCACTGCCAGAGGTGCTTCAACAAAGTACTGAGTAAAGAGTCTGAACAATTATGTAAAAATAATTACTAACCTATTTTTGCTTTGTCATTATGGGGTATTGTGTGTAGATTGATGAAGGTAAAAAATGTAATGTAATACATTTTAGAATAAGACTGTAATGTAACAAAATGTGGAAAAAGTCAAGGGGTCTGACTACTTTACAAATGCACTGTATATCACATATTATAAATAATATTGAAAATCTGAGCTGTTCTTTCCTGGTTGCTGTCGGGAGTCTCTCCCCCCACAGCGGCGTAAGCCCCAGTCTGTCCTGGGGCCAGGTATATGTTTCCCAGGGCCGTGCCCACCGGCGTGTCCTCTGGTATGGTGAAGGAGTACTGAGGCTGGGTAAAGGAAGGGACCAGGGCGTCCGGGGGGAGGACATGGATGAAGGCTGAGACCAGAGAATGTTTAGCCGGGGAGCCACGGTCTGTAGCCTTGACAAAGAAGGATAGGATGGTTCCCTGGAGATGGAGAAGAGATCCTTTAGTCACCATCCAACCACTGTCAGGCTCCACCTGGTGGAACAAAAAAGAAGAAGAATTGTCAAATAGGTTGTGTGCTTTTCAAAGACCCGACCCGTGTGGCTCAGTTGGTAGAGCATGGTGTTTGCAACGCCAGGGTTGTGGGTTCGACTCCCACGGGGGGACCAGTACGGAGAATTTTTTTTTAATGAAATGTATGCATTCACTACTGTAAGTCGCTCTGGATAAGTGTGTCTGCAAAAATGACTAAAAATGTAAATGTAAGCCCCTGCCTCAACCCACCTCCAGTACGTCAACCAGGGGCAGGCGGGCCTCGCTGTACAGGGAATAGATGACCCGTCCATTGGGTCCAGCGTCAAGGTCTGAGGCCTGGATCTGGGTAACCAAGGATCCTTTAGCCACATTGGACTTGATGCTCATACGATACTCCACAGCCCTGAACCGTGGGCGTTGTCATTCTCATCAGTCAACACCACACGGACTGTACAGAATGCTGCACGACCTGGAAACATGATAGTAACAGTGTTATGTTGTAGACATGATAGTTACAGTGTTGTCATGAGAGTAACAGTGTTATATTGTAGACATGATAGTTACAGTGTTGTAGACATGATAATAACAGTGTTGTAGACATGATAGTAACAGTGTTGTAGACATGATAGTAACAGTGTTATATTGTACACATGAGAGTAACAGTGTTGTAGACATGAGAGTAACAGTGTTGTGTTGTAGACATGATAGTTACAGTGTTGTATTATGGATGCTGAATGTGTTATTGATACATTGATCATTGATGCTCTACTGATGATTGATGAAACCACCCGGCTCGAAGGACCATTAAAAACTATTCTGGCATTTCAACAAACAAACAAACACACAAACAAACACCCCCCCCTCCCTCCCCCCAAACACATACCCTCCCCCTCTCTGTACCTCCTCCATCAAGGGCCATGACGGTGAGGACTATGTCCTTGTTGCTAGGGTTTTCACGGTCTAGTTTCTGTGCGGTGGTGATGAGGCCTTTAGCGTCGATGCTGAACTTACTCTTCCCCAAGTCGTTGATGAACGTGAAGGTCACCTGACCGAACAGACCCGAGTCCTCGTCCGTAGCGCGCACCTGGAGGGAGAGTCATGATTTATTGTTTGATTAGTCGGTTGGTTGGTTTTTATTGATTCATTAGTATTGACACGATCGACACCAGATTATAGTTCTGTGATCATCTCCTTTCATTTGAATTCTTTACTCAAACAAGAATACACCAGCAGTGAACACTATATCATCATACATCATACCTCTCACCTGTAGAAGTTAGTGTCAGTGTTACCTCTCACCTGTAGAAGTTAGTGTCAGTGTTACCTCTCACCTGTAGAAGTTAGTGTCAGTGTTACCTCTCACCTGTAGAAGTTAGTGTCAGTGTTACCTCTCACCTGTAGAAGTTAGTGTCAGTGTTACCTCTCACCTGTAGAAGTTAGTGTCAGTGTTACCTCTCACCTGTAGAAGTTAGTATCAGTGTTACCTCTCACCTGTAGAAGTTAGTGTCAGTGTTACCTCTCACCTGTAGAAGTTAGTGTCAGTGTTACCTCTCACCTGTAGAAGTTAGCGTCAGTGTTACCTCTCACCTGTAGAAGTTAGTGTCAGTGTTACCTCTCACCTGTAGAAGTTAGCGTCAGTGTTACCTCTCACCTGTAGAAGTTAGCGTCAGTGTTACCTCTCACCTGTAGAAGTTAGTGTCAGTGTTACCTCTCACCTGTAGAAGTTAGTGTCAGTGTTACCTCTCACCTGTAGAAGTTAGTGTCAGTGTTACCTCTCACCTGTAGAAGTTAGTGTCAGTGTTACCTCTCACCTGTAGAAGTTAGCGTCAGTGTTACCTCTCACCTGTAGAAGTTAGCGTCAGTGTTACCTCTCACCTGTAGAAGTTAGCGTCAGTGTTACCTCTCACCTGTAGAAGTTAGCGTCAGTGTTACCTCTCACCTGTAGAAGTTAGCGTCAGTGTTACCTATCACCTGTAGAAGTTAGCGTCAGTGTTACCTCTCACCTGTAGAAGTTAGTGTCAGTGTTACCTCTCACCTGTATGACTCTGGATCCAGCAGGTGTGTTCTCTCTGGTCTCCGCCAGGTAGAACCTCTGACTGAATACTGGACTGTAGAGGTTTGCTCCCAGCACATACACATTGACCTGGGAACATCATATTCATCATTATCATATACCTGTATCATAGTTCTCTACACAGGTTCGCCCCCAACACACTCACCAGACATCAATATAAAACAATCACATAAAATTATTACTCTATTATTATTATTATTATTATTATTATTATTAATATTATCAAATTATGAATAATATTAATATTACCCTAGTATTACTCTATTATTATTACTATTATTACTATTATTATCAAATTATTATTAATATTAATATTAATATTACCCTAGTATTACTCTATTATTATTATTAATATTATTATCAAATATTAAAATTATTCATAATCATATTATTATAATTAACATTATTATTAGTATCATCACAGTATTATTATTTTTACTCTATTATTATTATTATTATTACTCTAATATTTTTATTATTAATATATTATCAGTAGTAGTAATATACATATACATATTATTATTATTATTATTATTAATACAATTATTAATATTATTACAATGATTATTAGAATTATTACAATTAATAATATTATTTAAATTATTATTATTATTATCACCCTATTATTATTTTTACTCTATTATTACTCTATTATTAATAATATATTATTGTTATTAATAGTATTATTATTATTACTCTATTATTACTCTATTATTACTCTATTATTATTATTACTCTATTATTACTCTATTATTATTCATATATTATTAGTATTATGCTATTATTACTCTATTATTAATAGACTATTATTATTAATATTAGTATTATTAATATTATTACTCTATTATTATTAATATATTATTACTCTATTATTACTCTATTATTTTTAATACTCTCCCAGCTGCCCACTTGACTGAGGCTAGGAAACACTGTCACCACCGAAAAATCCACTGTAATTGAGCATTTCAAAAAGCATTTTTCCTATGGCTGGCCTTGCTTTCCACCTGGCTACCCCTACCCCGGTCAACAGACCTGCACCACCCCACAGCAACTTGCCCAAACCTCCCCCATTACTCCTTCACCCAAATCCAAATAGTTGATGTTCTGAAAGATTTGCAAAATCTGGACCCCTAAAAAATCAGCTGGGCTAGACAATCTGCACCCTCTCTTCCTAAAATTATCCGCCACAACTGTTGCAACCCCTATTACTAGCCTGTTCAACCTTTCTTTTGTATCGTCTGAGATCCCCAAAGATTGAAAGCTGCCGCGGTCATCCCCTTGTTCAAAGGGGTAGACACTCTAGACCCAAACTGTTACAGACCTATATCTATCCTACCCTGCCTTTCTAAGGTCTTCGAAAGCCAAGTTAACAAACAGATCACCCGACCATTTCGAATCCCACCATACCTTCTCCGCTATGCAATCTGGTTTCCGAGCTGGTCATGGATGCATCTCAGCCACGCTCAAGGTCCTTAACGATATCATAACCGCCATCGATAAAAGACAATACTGTGCAGCCGTATTCATCGACCTGGCCAAGGCTTTCAACTCTGTCAATCACCACATTCTTATCGACAGACTCAACAGCCTTGGTTTCTGACTGCCTCACCTGGTTCACCAACTACTTCTCAGACAGAGCTCAGTGTGTCAAATCGGAGGGCCTGTTGTCCGGGCCTCTGGCAACGGGCCAATGACGGTGCCACAGGGTTCAATTCTCTGGCCGACTCTTTTCTCTGTATACATCAATGATGTCGCTCTTGCTGCTGGTGATTCTCTGATCCACCTCTATGCAGACGACACCATTCTGTATACTTCTGGCCCCTTCTTTGGACACTGTGTTAACTAACCTCCAGACGAGCTTCAATGCCATACAACTCTCATTCCATGGCCTCCAACTGGTCTTAAATGCAAGTAAAACTAAATGCATGCTCTTCAATCGATCGCTGCCTGCACCTGCCCGCCTGTCCAGCATCACTACTCTGGACGGTTCTGACTTAGAATACGTGGACAACTACAAATACCTAGGTGTCTGGTTAGACTGTAAACTCTCCTTCAAGACTTACGTTAAGCATCTCCAAACCAAAATAAAATCTAGAATCATCTTCCTATTTCGCAACAAAGCCTCCTTCACTCATGCTGCCAAACATACCCTCGTAAAACTGACTATCCTACCGATCCTTGACTTCGGCGATGTCATTTATAAAATAGCCTCCAAAACTCTACGCAGCAAATTGGATGCAGTCTATCACAGTGCCATCCGTTTTGTCACCAAAGCCCCATATACTACCCACCACTGCGACCTGCATGCTCTCGTTGGCTGGCCCCCGCCTTTCCTTCCAGTTCTCTGCTGCCAATGACTGGAACGAATTGCAAAAATCACTGAAGCTGGAGACTCATATCTCCCTCACTAACTTTAAGCATCAGCTCACTGATCACTGCACCTGTACATAGCCCATCTGTAAATAGCTCATCCAACTACCTCATCCCCATATTCTAGGCGAACAAAGTTCATAACCACACTTGGCAGTAGTGTGTGGCACGTCATTTCCGGTCACAACTGGTAGACTTGTTTACGTGCTGCTGTGCATTTTGTTGCTAACGTTACTTTGCTACCTGCCAACTTAACGGTTTTTATTTTTTAATTATCGTTTATATTTTTTGTTTTTCCCCTCACTTGACTTTTTTCATTCAACTTTTTCACTCCGGACGCTTTATCTGGACATGGTTCGTCAGGACCTCCACCAGCCGAAACTAAGTAGTAACATTAACATGATGCCTTCTAATTGCAGTCGCTGTACTTATAATATACAGGAGAACGATCGCCTTATGGCAAGGACAACCCAAAGATTCCTAGATGCCCTTCCAGACTCCCCCCGCCTACCCAAGGACGTCATAGTACAAAAATCAGTTAACCACCTCACTGAGGAACTCAATTTAACCTTGCGCAATTCCCTAGAAGCAGTCGCAACCCTAAAAACAAAAAACATTTGTCATAAGAAACTAGCTCCCTGGTATACAGAAAATACTCATGCTCTGAAGCAAGCTTCCATAGAATTGGAACGGAAATGGCGCTAAACCAAACTGGAAGTCATCCGACTAGCTTGGAAGTATGTAGTATCGAAGAGCCCTCACTGCTGCTCGATCCTCCTATTTTTCCAACTTAAAAGAGGAAAATAAGAACAATCCAAAAGCATTAGATGGGCTTGCCCCTATCTATCTTTCCGATTTGGTCCTGCCGTACATACGCTACGCTACGGTCACAAGACGCAGGCCTCCTTATTGTCCCTAGAATTTCTAAGCAAACAGCTGGAGGCAGGGCTTTCTCCTATAGAGCTCAATTTTAATGGGATGGTCTGCCTATCCATGTGAGAGACGCAGACTCAGTCTCAACCTTTAAGTCTTTACTGAAGACTCATCTCTTCAGTAGGTCCTATGATTGAGTGTAGTCTGGCCCAGGAGTGTGAAGGTGAACGGAAAGGCTCTGGAGCAACGAACCGCCCTTGCTGTCTCTGCCTAGCCGGTTCCCCCTCTCTCCACTGAGATTCTCTGCCTCTAACCTTATTACAGGGGCTGAGTCACTGGCTTACTGGTGTTCTTCCATGCCGTCCCTGGGAGGGGTGCGTCACTTGAGTGGGTTGAGTCACTGACGTGGTCTTCCTTTCTGGGTTGGCGCCCCCCCTTGGTTTGAGATCTTTGTGGGCTATACTAGTCCTTGTCTCAGGATGGTAAATTGGTGGTTGAAGATATCTCTAGTGGTGTGGGGGCTGTGCTTTGGCAAAGTGGGTGGGGTTATATCATACCTGTTTGGCCCTGTCCGGGGGTATCATCGGATGGGGCCACAGTGTCTCCTGACCCCTCCTGTCTCAGCCTCCAGTATTTATGCTGCAGTAGTTTATGTGTCGGAGGGCTAGGGTCAGTCTGTTATATCTGGAGTATTTCTCCTGTCTTATCCGGTGTCCTTTGTGAATTTAAGTATGCTCTCTCTAATTCTCTCTTTTTCTCTCTTTCTTCTCTCTGTCGGAGGACCTGAGCTCTAGGACCACGCCTCAGGACTACCTGGCCTGATGACTCCTTGCTGTTCCCAGTCCACCTGGCCGTGCTGCTGCTCCAGTTTCAACTGTTCTGCCTGCGGCTATGGAACACTGACCTGTTCACTGGACGTGCTACCTGTCCCAGACCTGCTGTTTTCAACTCTCTAGAGACAGCAGGAGCGGTAGAGATACTCTGAATGATCGGCTATGAAAAGCCAACTGACATTTACTCCTGAGGTGCTGACCTGTTGCACCCTCTACAACCACTGTGATTATTATTATTTGACCATGCTGGTCATTTATGAACATTTTAACATCTTGGCCATGTGCTGTTATAATCTCCACCCGGCACAGCCAGAAGAGGACTGGCCACCCCTCATAGCCTGGTTCCTCTCTAGGTTTCTTCCTAGGTTCTGGCCTTTCTAGGGAGTTTTTCCTAGCCACCGTGCTTCTACAATTGCATTGCTTGCTGTTTGGGGTTTTAGGCTGGGTTTCTGTACAGCACTTTGTGACATAGGCTGATGTAAGAAGGGCTTTATAAATAAATGTGATTGATTTGACTGATATTGGTAATATTCCTCTTGGTATTACTATATTGCCATTATTACTCTGTTAGTAATATTACTCTATTATTATGAGTAGTATTATTATTATGTTGTTATTATTACTCTGTAAGTGTTATTACTCTATTGGTGTTATTACTCTATTAGTAGTATTACTCTATTAGTATTAGTACTATATTGGTACTATTACTCCGTTAGTATTAGTACTCTTGATATTACTCTATTAGTATTATCACTCTTTATATTGCTCTATTGGTATTATCACTCTATTGGTGGTATTACTCTATTAGTATTAGCACTCTATTAGTATTATTACTATGTTAGTAGTATTACTCTATTAGTATTATTACTATGTTAGTAGTATTCCTCTATTAGTATTATTACTATGTTAGTAGTATTACTCTATTAGTATTATCACTCTATTAGTATTATTACTATGTTAGTAGTATTACTCTATTAGTATTATCACTCTATTAGTATTATTACTATGTTAGTAGTATTCCTCTATTAGTATTATTACTATGTTAGTAGTATTCCTCTATTAGTATTATTACTATGTTAGTAGTATTCCTCTATTAGTATTATCACTCTATTAGTATTATTACTATGTTAGTATTATTACTCTATTAGTATTATTACTATGTTAGTAGTATTACTCTATTAGTATTATTACTCTATTAGTATTAGCACTCTATTAGTATTATTACTATGTTAGTAGTATTCCTCTATTAGTATTATTACTATGTTAGTAGTATTACTCTATTAGTATTATTACTATGTTAGTAGTATTACTCTATTGGTAGTATTACTCTATTAGTATTAGCACTCTATTAGTATTATTACTATGTTAGTAGTATTCCTCTATTAGTATTAGCACTCTATTAGTATTATTACTATGTTAGTAGTATTACTCTATTAGTATTAGCACTCTATTAGTATTATTACTATGTTAGTAGTATTCCTCTATTAGTATTAGCACTCTATTAGTATTATTACTATGTTAGTAGTATTCCTCTATTAGTATTATTACTATGTTAGTAGTATTACTCTATTAGTATTAGCACTCTATTAGTATTATTACTATGTTAGTAGTATTCCTCTATTGGTATTATTACTATGTTAGTAGTATTACTCTATTAGTATTAGCACTCTATTAGTATTATTACTATGTTAGTAGTATTCCTCTATTGGTATTATTACTATGTTAGTAGTATTACTCTATTAGTATTATTACTATGTTAGTAGTATTCCTCTATTGGTATTATTACTTTTTTTTAGTATTATTACTTTATTAGTATCATTACGCTATTGGTGGTATTACTCTATTAGTATTATTACTCTTTATATAGGTATTGTTACTCTATAGGTATTGTTACTGTATTAGTAGTATTACTCTTTATATTACTCCATTGATATTATTGCTCTGTTCGTATTAGTACTCTATTAGTATTATCACTCCATTAGTAATGTTACTCCATTAGTATTAGTACTCTATTAGTATTATTACTCTATTGGTATTAGTACTCTATTAGTATTATTACTCTATTAGTATTAGTACTCTATTGGTATTATTACTCTATTAGTATTATTACTCTATTGGTACCGTTACTCTTTTAGTTGAATTACCCTCGGTATTACTCTATTGGCCCTATTACTCTATTAGTAGTATTACAATATTTTTATTATTACTCTATTAGTAGTATTACTCTATTAGTAGTATTACTCCTGATAGTACTCTATTGGTATTATTACTCAATTAACATTATTGCTCTTTATATTACTCTATTGGTATTATTACTCTATCAGTATTATATCGCTATTGGCAGTATTACTCTATTAGTATTATTACTCTATTAGTAGTATTACCACATTAGTAATATTACTCTACTAGTACTATTACTCTATTAGTATTATTACTCTTTATATCACTCTATTGATAGTGCTACTCTAGTAGTATTATTACTCTTTATATCACTCTATTGATATTATTACTCTACTGGTATTATTACTCGTTATATTACTCTATTAGTGGCGTTACTCTATTAGTATTAATACTCTTTATGTTACTCTATTGGTATTATCACCCCATTAGTATTAGCACTCTATTAGTATTATTACTCTATTAGTAGTATTGCTCTATTAGTATTAATACTCTAGTGTTATTATTGCTCTATTAGCATTAGTACTCCTGATATTACTCTATTGGCATTATTACTCTTGCTATTGCTCTAGCGGTTATTATCGCTCTATTAGTATTAGCACCCTATTAGCATTATTACTCTATTGTTATTATTACTTTATTAGTATCATCACCCAAGTGTTATTACCGCTCTATTAGTATTAGTACTCTTGATAATACTCCATTGTTATTATTACTGCATTGGTGGTATTACTCTATCGGTATTATTGCTCTATTAGTATTACTTTACTCTATTGGTATTAGCACTCTTATTCTCTGTTATCATTGCTCTATTAGTATCATTACTCGACTGGTAGTATCACTCTATTGGTAGTATTACTCTATTAGTATTATTACTCTATTGGTATTATTAGTATTATCACTTAACTGGTAGTATCACTCTATTAGTATTATTACTCTGTTAGTATCATTACTCTATTAGTATTTCAGCTCTATTTGTAGTATTACTCTATTAGTATTATTACTCTTTTAGTATTATTACTCTATTGGTATTTCAGCTCCATTTGTAGTATTACTCTATTAGTATTACTACCCGGTTAGTATTATTACTCTGAGTATTATTACTCTGTGAGTATTACTACTCTATTAGTATTGCTACTCTATTAGTATTAGTGTTTGTATTGCTCTATTTCTATTATTCCTCTATTTGTGGTATTACTCTATCAATATTACTCTTAGTATTACTCTATTGTCATACATATTAGTATGATCACTATTTTGGTATTATTACTCTATTAGTATTATTACTTTATTTGTATTATTTCTCTTGGTATTACTCTATTAGCAGTATTACTCTTAGCATTACTCTATTAGTATTTTTCTCATAGTATTACTGTATTGTTATTATTACTATATTGGTAGTATGACTCTTAGTATTACTCTATTAGTATTACTTATCTATTAGTATTACTTATCTATTAGTATTACTTATCTATTAGTATTACTCTATTAGTATTACTTATCTATTAGTATTACTTATCTATTAGTATTACTTATCTATTAGTATTACTTATCTATTAGTATTGCTTATCTATTAGTATTACTTGTCTATTCGTATTACTTATCTATTAGTATTTTTGCTCTTATTATTACTCTTATTATTTAAAATACAAAAAAAAGGAGAATAACATCAAATAAAAAAAATTAAAAATAAATTAAGTCCAAAGCTTCAAACCTCAGCGGTGTTTGTGAAGACCCCGTCAGACACAGACACGTTGAGCCTAAAGGAATCCCTCATCCCCTGCCTTCTCTGATTGGACAGAGATATCAACCCCGTCTCTGTGTCCATCATAAACACCGTCCGTTCATCACCGGATAGGATATTGTACCTGGATGGATAACGTCATAACACAGAAGCAAATTACTGTCAGTATTAATATAGAGATTAGCCCTGTGCCAGGTTGTCAAGACCATCACAGAAGCAAATCTGGGTAACACTTTACTTGACACCCAGTGTTATATGATTATAATGGTCATAATGCTTCTTGGCAGTGTCATAAAGTGCATTTTCTTAGTCCAAGTAAAGTGACAGGATGGTCATAATGCTTTATGACAGTGTTATAAAGTGTATTTTCTACAAGTTATTTAAAATATGATGAAAAAAAAAATGCCTAAAGAATTCATTTACAACAATGACAAAAGGACTAAATTTGAGTTTTGACACTCTTATGTAGGTGTCATAACCAGCCATAAGATAACACAATATATTTCACAACAGGTGAGTTATAATGATATGGTTATGACCTAATGTCTCATAATGTGTTAATGCATTCTCAGCCATCCTAATAGAAGAACGGTTTAGGGCAGTAGAGCAGAGGCCTGCCAGAACACCGTACATCACGATGAACGGTCTCTAGACCTGCCAAAATCCACAAGATCAAACTGAAGGGTCCTCAAGAATACAGCACAAGGAGGCCAGCACAAGGAGGCCAGCACAAGGAGGCCAGCGCAAGGAGGCCAGCACAAGGAGGCCAGTACAAGGAGGCCAGCGCAAGGAGGCCAGTACAAGGAGGCCAGTACAAGGAGGCCAGCACAAGGAGGCCAGTACAAGGAGGCCAGCACAAGGAGGCCAGCACAAGGAGGCCAGCACAAGGAGGCCAGCACAAGGAGGCCAGCACAAGGAGGCCAGTACAAGGAGGCCAGCACAAGGAGGCCAGTACAAGGAGGCCAGTACAAGGAGGCCAGTACAAGGAGGCCAGCACAAGGAGGCCAGCACAAGGAGGCCAGTAAAAGGAGGCCAGTACAAGGAGGCCAGCACAAGGAGGCCAGTACAAGGAGGCCAGCACAAGGAGGCCTGTAAAAGGAGGCCAGCACAAGGAGGCCAGCACAAGGAGGCCAGCACAAGGAGGCCAGTACAAGGAGGCCAGTACAAGGAGGCCAGTACAAGGAGGCCAGTACAAGGAGGCCAGCACAAGGAGGCCAGCACAAGGAGGCCAGAGCAAGGAGGCCAGCACAAGGAGGCCTGTAAAAGGAGGCCAGTACAAGGAGGCCAGTACAAGGAGGCCAGTACAAGGAGGCCAGCACAAGGAGGCCAGTACAAGGAGGCCAGCACAAGGAGGCCAGCACAAGGAGGCCAGCACAAGGAGGCCAGTACAAGGAGGCCAGCACAAGGAGGCCAGCACAAGGAGGCCAGCACAAGGAGGCCAGTACAAGGAGGCCAGCACAAGGAGGCCTGTAAAAGGAGGCCAGCACAAGGAGGCCAGCACAAGGAGGCCAGCACAAGGAGGCCAGCACAAGGAGGCCTGTAAAAGGAGGCCAGTACAAGGAGGCCAGTACAAGGAGGCCAGCACAAGGAGGCCTGTAAAAGGAGGCCAGCACAAGGAGGCCAGTACAAGGAGGCCAGCACAAGGAGGCCAGCACAAGGAGGCCAGTACAAGGAGGCCAGCACAAGGAGGCCTGTAAAAGGAGGCCAGCACAAGGAGGTCAGTAAAAGGAGTCCATTAAAAGGAGGCCAGTCAGGAGTAACGACCAACCTTAACAGATCCTGAGATAGAGGCTCTTGACTCTGCGTAGGGCTGAAAGACGGTGAAAAGAAAGAGCCAAGAAGCGAACTGGCTTCATAGCCAAAATCCCTTTGACTTCACAAAGGCAGCTGCTAGAGTAGAAGCACATTGGGAACTTGGCCTGTTCCAAAGAGGAGATCGGCCGGCACATCCAGAACACGTACAGCGACCCCGACAAGGAGCAGGAGTTGGGGCAGTGTAACATCTTGATAGCACCAGTCACATGAGTTCGACAACAGGGAGCCACAACCTGAAAGAAGTACAGGACGTTGTGAAGAAGGTCTAACTCAGCTCCTGGACCAATCGAAGTCTCGTACAAGGTCTACAAGTACTGCCCTCTGTTACTCAAGCGGCTCTGGAAGATCCTGAAGGTCATCTGGAGGAGAGGAACAGTGGAGATTCGACAAAAGAGTTTAAATCTCAAAGGAAGAAGAGTCCAAGAGAATCGGCCAGTTCAGGATCACATTGCTAAGTGATGAAGGGAAGATTTTCTTCAGCATTGTAGCGAGGTGGCTTGTAGCTTTACTCTCTACGAATAGCTACATCGACACATCGGTGCAAAAGGGAGGCCATCACCAAAAGTACTTGAACTGGAGAGCTGGCTGAGAGCGGTTAACCAGTCAGGACTGTCTGGCAAGTTCGGCAAGTTCAAGGCATGGCTGTATCAGCATGGCATCCTCCCAAGGATAGTCTACTCATCTACGACTTCCCGGTCTCCACTGTCGAGGACTTGGAGAGGAAGGTCAACAGCTATCTCTGAAGGTGGCTGGGATTGCCTAGGAGACTGAGCAGCATCGCCCTCTATGGGAACAGCAACAAAAGAAGTCCCTGGAAGTGGAGATCAAGGTGACTCGGGCCAGGGAAGTGATACAATACAGGCAGTGGAGTGACCCAACGGTGGACCAAGGGGGGATAGCGGTCAATACAGGGACGAAGTAGAGAGCAGAGGAAGACGTGCTGCAGGCTGAGTCTCGGCTGCACCACAGTGTTCTGGTGGGAGAATTGACTAAGAGAAGAGCCAGGCTGGGAATACTTCTCAACCCCCGGTACGACACTCCCAAGGGGAAGGAGAGATGCAGGTTGGTTCAGGAGGAGGTGATAACAGCTGTGGAAGAGGAGAGGTCCAACAGAGCAGTGGGAATGAGACAGCAAGTGAGCCTAGATGAGGTGAGAGCAGCCGGTGGACAGGAAAGTCTTGTGGACTGATCTCTGGCAGGCAGAACCACACTGCATTATGTTCCTGATCCAGGCAGTGTATGATGTCCTACCCAGCTCACCAAACCTGTTCTGCTGGGGCAAAGTGGAAACTCCTGCATGTCCGCTGTGCTCCAAGACAGGGACACTGGAGCACATTTTAGGTTGTTGTCCTAAAGCTCTGGGAGGGGGCTGTTATCGCTGGCGCCATGACAAGGTTCTCAAGACCACCGCAGAAGCTATACTGCACAGCAATCGGCAATAAGAAATAAGCAATATGCACTAGAATCAGAAGCAATCTGAAGCAATCTGCACAGGAATCAATTTTGTTCGAGCTGGAGAGCAGCCAGGCTTAAAATCCAAACCATCAGCAGGGATCCTAGCTACTTCTCTGGACTGGCAGGTGACAGCAGACATTTGATTGATATTGTCAAGACAATCCTGAGACCAGACATCACCTTGGTCTCAGAGTCCACAAAGACCATCATTATTCTGGAGCTGACAGTCCCTTGGGAAGATTGTCTGGAGGAGGCATATGATACAATGATGGCAAATACGAGGGACTGCTCATTGACTGCAGGGAAGCAGGGTTGGAAGGTGCATGCCTATCGAGGTTGGCTGCAGAGGTTTTGCTGGGCAATCCTTCTACAGAGCCGACAGCACACTCGACATCAATGGAGCGAAGAGGAGGAGAGGCATCAGCAACACCATCGAGGCAGCTGAGAAAGCATCAAGATAACCCCTGGATCAAGAGAGGAGATCCATGGGGAGCAACATAATGCCACCTCGACACAAGTCGGTGTCTGATCAACCTCGGATGGGTCGCAGGGCAAGGGTGTCTGATGTTGTAAGACCCAAAACACCCTATGACCACAGGTTACATCACTGATGATGTGTCCAGGAGCATCAAGAGATGTATTCATTCAATTACCAAGAGACATCATGATAATGTTACATAGCAACATATTACTAGAAAAATTGTATAACGGTCTTAACCCCCAGACCAGGAGAACACAGTCCAGGTGAACACAGACCAGGAGGACACAGACCAGAAGGACACAGACAAAAGGACACAGACCAGGAGAACACAGACAAAAGGCACAGACCAGGAGGACACAGACCAGGAGGACACAGACCAGGAGGACACAGACCAGGAGGACACAGACCAGGAGGACACAGACCAGGAGGGCACAGACCAGGAGAAAACAGACAAAAGGACACAGAGCAGGAGGACACAAACCAGGAGAACACAGACCAGAAGGACACAGACCAGGATGACACAGACCAGGAGAACATAGACCACATTAGTAGCATTAAAACTCCTGGGGGTCCCTGTACCCCACATTAGTAGTTTTAATACTCCCGGGGGTCCCCCACACCCCACATTAGTAGTATTAATACTCCTGGGGGTCCATGCATCCTACATTAGCATTATTAATACTCCTGTGGGTCCTTGCACCCTACATTAGTAGTATTAATAACCCTGGGGGTCCCTGCACCACACATTAGTAGTATTAATACTCCGGGGGTCCCCAGTACCCCAGATTAGTAGTATTAATACTCCTGGGGGTCACTGCACCCCAGATTAGTAGTATTAATACTCCTGGGGGTCCCAGCACCCCAGATTAGTAGTGATAATACTCCTGGGGGTCCCAGCACCCCAGATTAGTAGTAATAATACTCCTGGGGGTCACTGCACCCCAGATTAGTAGTATTAATACCCCTGGGGGTCACTGCACCCCAGATTAGTAGTATTAATACTCCTGGGGGTCCCATCACCCCAGATTAGTAGTAATAATACTCCTGGGGGTCACTGCACCCCAGATTAGTAGTAATAATACTCCTGGGGGTCACTGCACCCCAGATTAGTAGTATTAATACTCCTGGGGGTCCCTGCACCCCAGATTAGTAGTATTAATACTCCTGGGGGTCCCTGCACCCCAGATTAGTAGTATTAATACTCATGGGGGTCCCTGCACCCCAGATTAGTAGTAATAATACTCATGGGCGTCCCTGCACCCCAGATTAGTAGTATTAATACTCCTGGGGGTCCCTGCACCCCAGATTAGTAGTATTAATACTCATGGGGGTC
This sequence comes from Salmo salar, assembly GCF_905237065.1. Classification (NCBI taxonomy): domain Eukaryota; kingdom Metazoa; phylum Chordata; class Actinopteri; order Salmoniformes; family Salmonidae; genus Salmo; species Salmo salar. The sequence continues at coordinate 108,099,435 of NC_059452.1, forward strand.
CCTGCACCCCAGATTAGTAGTAATAATACTCCTGGGCGTCCCTGCACCCCAGATTAGTAGTAATAATACTCCTGGGGGTCCCTGCACCCCAGATTAGTAGTAATAATACTCCTGGGGCTCACTGCACCCCAGATTAGTAGTATTAATACTCCTGGGGGTCCCAACACCCCAGATTAGTAGTATTAATACTCCAGGGGGTCACTGCACCCCAGATTAGTAGTAATAATACTCCTGGGGGTCCCAGCACCCCACATTAGTAGTATTAATACTCCTGGGGGTCCCAGCACCCAACATTAGTAGTAATAATACTCCTGGGGGTCCCTGCACCCCAGATTAGTAGTATTAATACTCCTGGGGGTCCCAGCACCCCAGATTAGTAGTATTAATACTCCTGGGGGTCCCTGCACCCCAGATTAGTAGTAATAATACTCCTGGGGGTCCCTGCACCCCAGATTAGTAGTAATAATACTCCGGGGGCTCACTGCACCCCAGATTAGTAGTATTAATACTCCTGGGGGTCCCAGCACCCCCAGATTAGTAGTATTAATACTCCAGGGGGTCACTGCACCCCAGATTAGCAGTAATAATACTCCTGGGGGTCCCAGCACCCCCGATTAGTAGTATTAATACTCCTGGGGGTCACTGCACCCCAGATTAGTAGAATTAATACTCCCGGGGGTCCCTGCACCCCAGATTAGTAGTAATAATACTCCTGGGGGTCCCAGCACCCCAGATTAGTAGTATTAATACTCCTGGGGGTCCCAGCACCCCAGATTAGTAGTATTACTACTCCTGGGGGTCCCTGCACCCCAGATTAGTAGTATTAATACTCCTGGGGGTCCCCCACACCCCACATTAGTAGTAATATTACTCCTGGGGGTCACTGCACCCCAGATTAGTAGTATGAATACTCCTGGGGGTCCCAGCACCCCAGATTAGTAGTATTAATACTCCTGGGGGTCCCAGCACCCCAGATTAGTAGTATTAATACTCCTGGGGGTCCCTGCACCCCAGATTAGTAGTATTAATACTCCTGGGGGTCCCAGCACCCCAGATTCGTAGTATTAATACTCCTGGGGGTCCCAGCACCCCCAGATTAGTAGTATTAATACTCCTGGGGGTCCCTGCACCCCAGATTAGGAAAGACAAAATAACTATCAAACTACCCTGCAAACAAACATTTGTCCTTAGGACATCCCGGAACATCAGGAGATTGTGTCATAGTCCCCTGGATGTCCTTAGGACATCCCGGAACATCAGGAGATTGTGTCATAGTCCCCTGGACGTCCTTAGGACATCCCCTGTTCGCTGGGGGGGTCAACTGTATTGTAATATTTTTTGTGGCCTTATACCTGAGTCTATTTGCATCACAGCTGTCAGCGTCAGACGCCTGGACGCATGTCACAAACTGTCCCCTGGGGGCCAGCTCGCTCAAGTACACTTCGTACAGCGATTGGCTGAAGGAAGGAGGGTTGTCGTTGGTGTCTGTAACCAAAACCATGACATTGACCTCGCTGCTGAGGGTAGGGTCGCCGCTGTCGGTTGCCCTGGCGATGAAGGTGTACTGTTGCATGGTTTCGTAGTCGAGCATGCGTGCCGTGAGGATCAGTCCGCTGCTGCTATCGATGTGGAAGAAGTCGGTACTGTTGTAGACGTCTGACAGGATCTGGTAACGGACCAACGAGTTACGCTCCGAGTCACTGTCCAACGCCAACACCTGGGGGAAGAAGAGATTTTAGTAAAGTCATTTAGTAAAGTGGTCCTCAAACGCTCAACGTTATTGTTATTGATTCACTGACACATCAAGCCAATGCTGACCTGGGTTAGATTTATTTATATTATTACATTACATTCAGTGGTTTCACGTTTCAGTTGTTGTCATCCGTCACCCACAAACCCTTAGAGATTTCCTCAATGAACTTGACACCTTGATAAGCTTATTTCCTTGACGATGGCTCAGCTCTCTTCATGATTAGCAACTTCAACCTCCTGAAGTCTGCCTTCGATTCATTTCTTTCCAACTGTCTCGTTCCCTTCCTTGCCTCTTCGTTCCCTTCCTTGCCTCTTCGTTCCCTTCCTTGCCTCCTCACCCTTTCCCCAGTCCCCCTTCCACTCACAAGGCAGAAGAGTAAAGATGACCTCATCTTTACCATTCAGTCAAAGACTCAATCATGGAAACTCTTACTGACAGTTGTGGCTGTTTTGTGTGATGTATTGTGTTGTCTCTACCCTCTTGCCCTTTGTGCTGTTGTCTGTGGCCAATAATGTTTGTACCATATTTTGTGTTTCTACCATGGTGTATTGCTACCACGTTGTTGTCATGTTGTGTTGCTACCATGCTGTGTTGTCATGTTGTGTTGCTGCCATGCTGTGTTGTTATGTTGTGTTGCTGCCATGTTGTGTTGCTACCATGTTGTGTTGCTACTATGCTGTGTTGTTATGTTGTGTTGCTGCCATGCTGTGTTGTTGTCTTAGGTCTCTCTTTATGTAGTGTTGTGTTGTCTCTCTTGTCGTGATGTGTGTTTTGTCCTATATTTCTAATTTAAATATTATTTTTTAAATCCAGCCCCCGTCCCTGCAGCAGGCCATTTGCCTTCTGTAAATAAGAATTTGTTCTTAATTTATGTGACTAGTTAATTAACCTGTTATGGTATAGGGGGCAGTATTTTCAAGGCCGGATAAAAAACGTACCCAATTTAATCTGGTTACTACTCCTTTCCAGAAACTAGAATATGCGTATAATTAGTAGATTTGGATAGAAAACACTCTAAAGTTTCTAAAACTGTTTGAATGGTGTCTGTGAGTATAACAGAACTCATATGGCAGTCAAAACCCTGAGAAGATTCCATACAGGAAGTGCCCTGTCTGACAATTTGTTTTCCTTCTGTTGCATCTCTATCGAAAATACAGCATCTCTGCTGTAACGTGACATTTTCTAAGGCTTCCATTGGCTCTCAGAAGGCGCCAGAAAGGGGAATGGTGTGTCTGCTGTCTCTGGGCGAAGAACAGCAGGAGAATTTATTAGTGGTCAGCCTGGGGACAGTGAGACTGAGAGGCGCGGTCACGAGAATTCTAAATTTTTTTCTTTCAGCCTTTGAATGAATACAACGTCGCCCGGTTGGAATATTATCGCTATTTTATAGCATAAAAATTGATTTTAAACAGTGTTTGACATGCTTCGAAGTACGGTAATGGAATATTTTGAATTTTTTTGTCACAAAATGCGCTCGCGTGTCACCCTTTGGATAGTGACCTGAACGCACGAACAAAACGGAGGTATTTCAATATAACTATGGATTATTTGGAACCAAAACAGCATTTGTTGTTGAAGTAGAAGTCCTGGGAGTGCATTCTGACGAAGAACAGCAAAGGTAATCCAATTTTTCTAATAGTAATTCTGAGTTTAGTGAGCACCAAACTTGGTGGGTGTCAAAATAGCTAGCCTGTGATGGCCGAGCTATCTACTCAGAATATTGCAAAATGTGCTTTCGCCGAAAAGCTATTTTAAAATCTGACACCGCAATTGCATAAAGGAGTTCTGTATCTATAATTCTTAAAATAATTGTTATGTTTTTTGTGAACGTTTATCGTGAGTAATTTAGTAAATTCACCGGAAATTTGCGGTGGGTATGCTAGTTCTGAACATCACATGCTAATGTAAAAAGCTGTTTTTTGATATAAATATGAACTTGATTGAACAAAACATGCATGTATTGTATAACATAATGTCTTAGGAGTGTCATCTGATGAAGATCATCAAAGGTTAGTGCTGCATTTAGCTGTGGTTTTGGTTTTTGTGAGATATATGCTTGCTCTGAAAATGGCTGTGTGATTATTTTTGGCAGGGTACTCTCCTGACATAATCTAATGTTTTGCTTTCGCTGTAAAGCCTTTTTGAAATCGGACAATGTGGTTAGATTAACGAGAGTCTTGTCTTTAAAATGGTGTAAAATAGTCATATGTTTGAGAAATTGAAGTTATAGCATTTTTGAGGTATTTGTATTTCGCGCCACTCTCTACCATTGGATATTGGTGAGGCATTTCGCTAGCGGAACGTCTGTCCTTAAAGGTTCAATAAATAAATATATACTAGAAGCCGTTCTCCTACTAATCTCACTGTAACCCCCCTCCAGGTCTCTGTTCTCCTACTAATCTCACTGTAACCCCCCTCCAGGTCTCTGTTCTCCTACTAATCTCACTGTAACCCCCCTCCAGGTCTCGTTCTCCTACTAATCTCACTGTAACCCCCCTCCAGGTCTCTGTTCTCCTACTAATCTCACTGTAACCCCCCTCCAGGTCTCTGTTCTCCTACTAATCTCACTGTAACCCCCCCTCCAGGTCTGTTCTCCTACTAATCTCACTGTAACCCCCCCTCCAGGTCTGTTCTCCTACTAATCTCACTGTAACCCCCCTCCAGATCTCTGTTCTCCTACTAATCTCACTGTAACCCCCTCCAGGTCTCTGTTCTCCTACTAATCTCACTGTAACCCCCCTCCAGGTCTCTGTTCTCCTACTAATCTCACTGTAACCCCCTCCAGGTCTGTTCTCCTACTAATCTCACTGTAACCCCCCTCCAGGTCTCTGTTCTCCTACTAATCTCACTGTAACCCCCCTCCAGGTCTCTGTTCTCCTACTAATCTCACTGTAACCCCCCTCCAGGTCTCTGTTCTCCTACTAATCTCACTGTAACCCCCCCTCCAGGTCTCTGTTCTCCTACTAATCTCACTGTAACCCCCCTCCAGGTCTCTGTTCTCCTACTAATCTCACTGTAACCCCCCTCCAGGTCTCTGTTCTCCTACTAATCTCACTGTAACCCCCCTCCAGGTCTCTGTTCTCCTACTAATCTCACTGTAACCCCCCTCCAGGTCTCTGTTCTCCTACTAATCTCACTGCAACCCCCCTCCAGGTCTCTGATCATTGCTTAGTTTCATTTTCCGTCTCTCTCTCTCTCCATCCCGAGCCACTCATCCCCTACCCAATCTTCTCTCTCTCTCTCTCTCTCTCTCCCACTACTCTTTCCTCTTCTATTCTATCATCTCTCCCTTCTGCTAAATCCTTGTCTCTCCTGATTCTGCCTCTTCAACCCTACTCTCCTCCCTTTCCGCATCCTACGACTCGCACTGTCCCCTTTCGTCCCAGCGGCCCTCCCCTCCTGCTTCGTGTCTGAGGGACTCATTGCGACCTTACAGAACAGAGCAGCGGGCATCTGAGCAAAAATTTATGAAAACGAAACTTCCAGAGGACCTATCATCTTTTCACTCCCTCCTCTCTACCTTCTCTTCCTCTGTATCCTCTGCTAAAGCCGCTTTCTATCATTTTAAAGCTTCAAGCTTTAGCCTCTAATCCTAGAAAACTGTTTTCCACCTTCTCCTCCCTCCTTAATCCTCCATTCGCTCAGCTTATTGGGTCCACTGGTCCCAGTCACACACAACTACCCTATGCCTTGACATCTTTCTCCCCTCTCTCTCCAGATGAAATCCTGTGACAAGTGAGGTCCGGCTGCCCTGACAACCTACCCGCTCGACCCCATCCCCTCCTACCTTCTACAGACCATCTCTGGAGATCTTCTCCCATTCCTTACCTGCCTCATCAACTCATCCTTGACCACCGGCCGCTTCCCCTCTGACTTCAAAATGTCCCAAGTCGCTCCCATCCTCATGAAACAAACACTCGACTCATCTGACATCAAAAACTACCGACCTGTATCCCTTCTTTCTTTTCTTTCCAAAACACTTGAGCGTTCTGTCTCTGACCAACTCTTTCGCTATGTGTCTCAGAATGATCTTCTTGACCCTAACCCAGTACAGGCTTCAAGACAGGTAACTCAACTGAGACTGCTCTTCTCTATGTCACAGAGGCTCTCAGCACTGCCAAATGCTAAATCTCTCTCTTCTGTTCTCATCCTCTTAGATCTATCCGTTGCCTTCGACACCTTGAACCATCAAATCCTCCTCTCGACCTCTCTCAGGGCTGGGCCTCTCAGGGTCTGTGCACTGTTGGACTGCATCCTACCTGGCAGGCCGCTCCTACTAGGTGACGTGGAGAGGATCTGTGTCTGCATCACATACACTCATGACTGGTGTCCCCCAGGGCTTGGTTCTAGGCCCTCTCCTCTTCTCTCTATATACCAAGTCACTCGGCTGTCATATCCTCACATGGTCTCTCCTATCATTGCTATGAGGATGATATGACACCGAGGTATCTCTGCGTCGTGCCTGGCAGATATCTCAGCATGGATGTCGGGCCCACCAACTGAAGCTCAATCTCAACAAGACGGAGCTTTTCCCCCTCCCAGAGTGCAAAGAGCCCTGGCGTGACCCTGGACAACACCCTGTTGTTCTCTGCAAACATCAAAGCAGTGACTCGCTACTGCAGGTTTATAGTCTACAACATCCTTAGAGTACAACATCCTTAGAGTACGACCCTACCTCACACAGGAAGACCCTACCTCACACAGGAAGACCCTACCTCACACAGGAAGCAGCGCCGGTTCTAGTCCAGGCACTTGTCATCTCCCGTCTGGACTACTGCAACTCTCTGTTGGCTGGGCTCCCTGCTTGTGCCATCAAACCCCTGCAACTGATCCAGAACCCTGCAACCCACCTGGGGTTCAACCTTACAAAGTTCTCCCATGTCACCTTGCTCCTCCACACACTCCACTGGCTTCCAGTCAAAGCTCACATCCACTACAAGACCATGGTGCTTATCTACAGAGCAGCAAGATGAACTGCCCCTCCCTACCTTCAGGCTATCCTCCAACCCTACACCCCAACCCGACATACAGAGAATACAGAGATCTTTTACAGCAAAGATACCAACCTCTTAGTCTACATGACAAACAGGAGATGTATGGAATGGGTCAAAAGGTGAGGCCTGGTATATGAGAAAGGAGTATCCCCAGCCAGATAGCATTTCCTGTGAAGACTGTTCTTATTGTATAGAAACCAGAGTTTAGCCCCCAAGACAAGGTTCCTCTCATCATTACCCATACCCGAGCCATCTCCTCCCTGGTACCTCATACTACACCAACTCATTCTATGGTATGCAGGCTGTAAGTTTTATCACCAAGCCATCATAAATCAATTGTCAGCTCAAGCTATCTCTATCGCAAGTAACAACCATGTTCTTGACCATACACACAGGCTAGCTGCAGGGAGCGGAGAGTGGAAACCATGTCTTTACAGAAACACAGTATTAATAGTACAGAAATGTCTTACTGATTGTTAAGTATATAATTTTTAACTATTAATATTAAACAAATCACGTAATTTTTCCCAGCGTCTGGTGGAAAGCAGTCTGAACCTGTTTTTCCTCTAGGATTTTCCCTCTTTTTTTTTATCCTGAAAAACTCCCAATTTCTTAATGATTACAAGCATAGCATAACATGATGCAGCCACCACTATATGTGAAAATATGGAGTGTGGTACTCTGTAATGTATTAGATTTTCACTTTGTATTCAGGACAAAAACACATTTTTTGCAGTATTACTTTAGGGCTGTGTTGCAAACAGGATGCATGTTTTCTGTACAGGATTCTATCTTTTCACTCTGTCATTTAGGTTAGTATTGTGGAGTATCTACAATGTTGTTGATCCATCCTCAGTTTCCTCCTATCACAACCATTAAACTCTGTAACTGTTTTAAAGTCCCCATTGGCCTCATGGTGAAATCCCTGAGCAGTTTCCTTCCTCTACGGCAACTGAGTTAGGAAGGACGCCTGTATCTTTGTAGTGACTGGGTGTATTGATACACCGTCCAAAGTGTAATTAATAACTTGCTCAAAGGGATATTCAATATAAAAAAAATGTAACCAAAAGGTGCCCTTCTTTGCGAGGCATTGGGGAACATTCCTGGTCTTTGTGGTTGAATTTGTGTTTGTAATTCACTGCTCGACTGAGGGACATTAGAGATTACTGTATGTGTAGGGTACAGAGGTGAGGTAGTCATCCAGAAATCATGTTAAACATTATTATTACACAGTACATGCAACTTATTATGTGATTTGTTTAAGCACATTTTTACTCCTGAACTTATTTAGGCTTGCCATAACAAAGGAGGTTTAATACTTACTGAGTCAAGATATTTCAGCTTTTCATTTTTCATTAATGTGTACAAAGTTCTAAAAACATAATTACACTTTAACATTATGAGGTATTGTGTGTAGGCCAGTGACCAAAGAAATCTAAATTTAATCCATTTAAACATTTTAGCTGTAAGACAACAAAACGTGGGTGTGAATACTTTCTGAAGGCACTGTATATACACACACACACACACACACACACACACACACACACACACATTTTTCTACACTAGTGAGGACCTTGACACAGGACCTATAAAGAGAGGATTTCTGAGACTTTTTGATGGAATTGAGAACAAACAGATTCCTACTTTCACCACTAGGTGGCGCCACTAAAACATAATGCAAACCCACCCACCCACTACACAGTTTTGTATTGCTATCCTTGCCAGGACCAAATAAATAATTACCGTCCAAAATGTCCTGTCTGGTTCAGTTGGTAGAGCATGGCACTTGCAACACCAGGGCTGTGGGTTCAATTCCCACTGGGGACCAGTATGAACAAATATGGTAATGTATACACTCACTATGGTAAGTTACTCTGGATAAGTCTCTACTAAAATCCTATTTTCCCTAAAACTATACCTAAGCCTAAAATGTTCTTGTTTTACTATCCTTGTGAGGACTTCTGGTACCCACAAGGGTAGTTAAACACACACACACACACACACACACACACACACACACACACACACACACACACACACACACACACACACACACACACACACACACACACACACACACACACACCTACCTGTAATACCGGAGTGCCGATCATGGAGTTCTCAGGCAGTGTGGTGGAATATGAGACTTTCTGGAAAAGCGGAGGGTTGTCATTAACGTCCAACACGGCGATGTCCACATCGACCTCCGATCTTGCGCCAGTCTGCGTGTCCGTAGCCTTCACCGTTAGTCGGTAGTACGGCGTGGTCTCGTAGTCTAACGGGTAGCTGACCCGGATCGCACCGGTATCAAAGCCCATGTCAAACTGGAATCAGATTAATAATCATATGTTTATTTAAACCAGGTAAGAACACATTCTGTTTTTACAAAACCCACCTGACCAAGATGGATGAATTATTCCTGCCACTTTCAACCCATAGCTTCATCTCTCTTAGACCCCACCATCTCTCTGTCTTAGCCCCTCCATCTCTCTGTCTTAGCCCCTCCGTCTCTCTGTCTTAGCCCCTCCATCTCTCTGTCTTAGCCCCTCCATCTCTCTGTCTGTCTTAGCCCCCAACATCTGTCTGTCTTAGCCCCTCCATCTCCCTGTCTTAGCCCCTCCATCTCAGCCCCTCCATCTGTCTGTCTTAGCCCCTCCATCTCTCTGTCTTAGCCCCTTTACCTGTCTGGAACAGTGGGTTAACTGCCTTGTTCAGGGGCAGAATGACAGATTTGTACCATGTCATACCAGCTCGGGGATTTGAACTTGCAACCTTCCAACCACTAGGCTACCTGCCGCCCCTCCACTTTAACCACTAGGCTACCTGCCGCCCCTCCACTCTAACCACTAGGCTACCTGCCTCCCCTCCACTCTAACCACTAGGCTACCTGCCGCCCCTCCACTCTAACCACTAGGCTACCTGCCGCCCCTCCACTCTAACCACTAGACTACCTGCCGCCCCTCCACTCTAACCAATAGGCTACCTGCCGCCCCTCCACTCTAACCACAAGGCTACCTGCCGCCCCTCCACTCTAACCACTAGGCTACCTGCCGCCCCTCCACTCTAACCACTAGGCTACCTGCCTCCCCTCCACTCTAACCACTAGGCTACCTGCCGCCCTCCACTCTAACCACTAGGCTACCTGCGCCCTACACTCTAACCACTAGGCTACCTGCCGCCCCCTCCACTCTAACCACTAGGCTACCTGCCGCCCATCCACTTTAACCACTAGGCTACCTGCCGCCCTCCACTCTAACCACTAGGCTACCTGCCGCCCCTCCACTCTAACCACTAGGCTACCTGCCGCCCTCCACTCTAACCACTAGGCTACCTGCCGCCCCTCCACTCGAACCACTAGGCTACCTGCCGCCCTCCACTCTAACCACTAGGCTACCTGCCGCCCCCTCCACTCTAACCACTAGGCTACCTGCCGCCCTCCACTCTAACCACTAGACTACCTGCCGCCCCTCCACTCTAACCAATAGGCTACCTGCCGCCCCTCCACTCTAACCACAAGGCTACCTGCCGCCCTCCACTCTAACCACTAGGCTACCTGCCGCCCTCCACTCTAACCACTAGGCTACCTGCCTCCCCTCCACTCCAACCACTAGGCTACCTGCTGCCCCTCCACTCTAACCACTAGGCTACCTGCCGCCCCTACACTCTAACCACTAGGCTACCTGCCGCCCCTACACTCTAACCACTAGGCTACCTGCCGCCCCCTCCACTCTAACCACTAGGCTACCTGCCGCCCCTCCACTTTAACCACTAGGCTACCTGCCGCCCCTCCACTCTAACCACTAGGCTACCTGCCGCCCCTCCACTCTAACCACTAGGCTACCTGCCGCCCCTCCACTCTAACCACTAGGCTACCTGCCGCCCTCCACTCTAACCACTAGGCTACCTGCCTCCCCTCCACTCTAACCACTAGGCTACCTGCCTCCCCTCCACTCTAACCACTAGGCTACCTGCCGCCCCTCCACTCTAACCACTAGGCTACCTGCCTCCCCTCCACTCTAACCACTAGGCTACCTGCCGCCCCTACACTCTAACCACTAGGCTACCTGCCGCCCCTACACTCTAACCACTAGGCTACCTGCCTCCCCTCCACTCTAACCACTAGGCTACCTGCCTCCCCTCCACTCTAACCACTAGGCTACCTGCCGCCCCTCCACTCTAACCACTAGGCTACCTGCCTCCCCTCCACTCTAACCACTAGGCTACCTGCCGCCCCTCCACTCTAACCACTAGGCTACCTGCCGCCCCTCCACTCTAACCACTAGGCTACCTGCCGCCCCTCCACTTTAACCACTAGGCTACCTGCCGCCCCTCCACTCTAACCACTAGGCTACCTGCCGCCCCTCCACTCTAACCACTAGGCTACCTGCCGCCCCTCCACTCTAACCACTAGGCTACCTGCCGCCCCCTCCACTCTAACCACTAGGCTACCTGCCGCCCCCCACTCTAACCACTAGGCTACCTGCCGCCCCTCCACTCTAACCACTAGGCTACCTGCCGCCCCTCCACTCTAACCACTAGGCTACCTGCCTCCCCTCCACTCTAACCACTAGGCTACCTGCCTCCCCTACACTCTAACCCCTAGGCTACCTGCCGCCCTCCACTCTAACCAATAGGCTACCTGCCTCCCCTCCACTCTAACCACAAGGCTACCTGCCTCCCCTCCACTCTAACCACTAGGCTACCTGCCGCCCCTCCACTCTAACCACTAGGCTACCTGCCTCCCTCCACTCTAACCACTAGGCTACCTGCCGCCCCTCCACTCTAACCACTAGGCTACCTGCCGCCCCTACACTCTAACCACTAGGCTACCTGCGGCCCCCTCCACTCTAACCACTAGGCTACCTGCCGCCCCTCCACTTTAACCACTAGGCTACCTGCCGCCCCTCCACTCTAACCACTAGGCTACCTGCCGCCCCTCCACTCTAACCACTAGGCTACCTGCCGCCCCTCCACTCTAACCACTAGGCTACCTGCCGCCCTCCACTCTAACCACTAGGTTACCTGCCTCCCCTCCACTCTAACCACTAGGCTACCTGCCTCCCCTCCACTCTAACCACTAGGCTACCTGCCGCCCCTCCACTCTAACCACTAGGCTACCTGCCGCCCCTCCACTCTAACCACTAGGCTACGCTGCCGCCCTCTACTCTAACCACTAGGCTACCTGCCGCCCCCTCCACTCTAACCACTAGGCTACCTGCCGCCCCTCCACTCTAACCACTAGGCTACCTGCCTCCCCTCCACTCTAACCACTAGGCTACCTGCCTCCCCTCCACTCTAACCACTAGGCTACCTGCCGCCCCCTCCACTCTAACCACTAGGTTACCTGCCTCCCCTCCACTCTAACCACTAGGCTACCTGCCGCCCCTACACTCTAACCACTAGGCTACCTGCCGCCCCTACACTCTAACCACTAGGCTACCTGCCTCCCCTCCACTCTAACCACTAGGCTACCTGCCTCCCCTCCACTCTAACCACTAGGCTACCTGCCGCCCCTCCACTCTAACCACTAGGCTACCTGCCTCCCCTCCACTCTAACCACTAGGCTACCTGCCGCCCCTCCACTCTAACCATTAGGCTACCTGCCGCCCCTCCACTCTAACCACTAGGCTACCTGCCGCCCCTCCACTTTAACCACTAGGCTACCTGCCGCCCCTCCACTCTAACCACTAGGCTACCTGCCGCCCCTCCACTCTAACCACTAGGCTACCTGCCGCCCCCTCCACTCTAACCACTAGGCTACCTGCCGCCCCTCCACTCTAACCACTAGGCTACCTGCCGCCCCTCCACTCTAACCACTAGGCTACCTGCCGCCCTCCACTCTAACCACTAGGCTACCTGCCGCCCCCTCCACTCTAACCACTAGGCTACCTGCCTCCCCTCCACTCTAACCACTAGGCTACCTGCCTCCCCTACACTCTAACCACTAGGCTACCTGCCGCCCCTCCACTCTAACCAATAGGCTACCTGCCGCCCCTCCACTCTAACCACAAGGCTACCTGCCTCCCCTCCACTCTAACCACTAGGCTACCTGCCGCCCCTCCACTCTAACCACTAGGCTACCTGCCTCCCCTCCACTCTAACCACTAGGCTACCTGCCGCCCCTCCACTCTAACCACTAGGCTACCTGCCGCCCCTACACTCTAACCACTAGGCTACCTGCGGCCCCCTCCACTCTAACCACTAGGCTACCTGCCGCCCCTCCACTTTAACCACTAGGCTACCTGCCGCCCCTCCACTCTAACCACTAGGCTACCTGCCGCCCCTCCACTCTAACCACTAGGCTACCTGCCGCCCCCTCCACTCTAACCACTAGGCTACCTGCCGCCCCTCCACTCTAACCACTAGGCTACCTGCCTCCCCTCCACTCTAACCACTAGGCTACCTGCCTCCCCTCCACTCTAACCACTAGGCTACCTGCCGCCCCTCCACTCTAACCACTAGGCTACCTGCCGCCCCTCCACTCTAACCACTAGGCTACCTGCCGCCCCTCCACTCTAACCACTAGGCTACCTGCCGCCCCTCCACTCTAACCACTAGGCTACCTGCCGCCCTCCACTCTAACCACTAGGCTACCTGCCGCCCCCTCCACTCTAACCACTAGGCTACCTGCCTCCCCTCCACTCTAACCACTAGGCTACCTGCCTCCCCTACACTCCAACCACTAGGCTACCTGCCGCCCTCCACTCTAACCAATAGGCTACCTGCCGCCCCTCCACTCTAACCACAAGGCTACCTGCCTCCCCTCCACTCTAAAGACTAGGCTACCTGCCGCCCCTCCACTCTAACCACTAGGCTACCTGCCTCCCCTCCACTCTAACCACTAGGCTACCTGCCGCCCCTCCACTCTAACCACTAGGCTACCTGCCGCCCCTACACTCTAACCACTAGGCTACCTGCGGCCCCCTCCACTCTAACCACTAGGCTACCTGCCGCCCCTCCACTTTAACCACTAGGCTACCTGCCGCCCCTCCACTCTAACCACTAGGCTACGTGCCGCCCCTCCACTCTAACCACTAGGCTACCTGCCTCCCCTCCACTCTAACCACTAGGCTACCTGCCTCCCCTCCACTCTAACCACTAGGCTACCTGCCGCCCCTACACTCTAACCACTAGGCTACCTGCGGCCCCCTCCACTCTAACCACTAGGCTACCTGCCGCCCCTCCACTTTAACCACTAGGCTACCTGCCGCCCCTCCACTCTAACCACTAGGCTACCTGCCGCCCCTCCACTCTAACCACTAGGCTACCTGCCGCCCCTCCACTCTAACCACTAGGCTACGCTGCCGTCCCTCCACTCTAACCACTAGGCTACCTGCCCCCCTCCACTCTAACCACTAGGCTACCTGCCTCCCCTCCACTCTAACCACTAGGCTACCTGCCGCCCCTCCACTCTAACCACTAGGCTACCTGCCGCCCCTCCACTCTAACCACTAGGCTACCTGCCGCCCCTCCACTCTAACCACTAGGCTACCTGCCACCTCTACACTCTAACCACTAGGCTACCTGCCGCCCCAACACTCTAACCACTAGGCTACCTGCCTCCCCTCCACTCTAACCACTAGGCTACCTGCCGCCCCTCCACTCTAACCACTAGGCTACCTGCCTCCCTCCACTCTAACCACTAGGCTACCTGCCGCCCCTCCACTCTAACCACTAGGCTACCTGCCGCCCCTCCACTCTAACCACTAGACTACCTGCCGCCCCTCCACTCTAACCACTAGGCTACCTGCCTCCTCTACACTCTAACCACTAGGCTACCTGCCGCCCCTCCACTCTAACCACTAGGCTACCTGCCGCCCCTCCACTCTAACCACTAGGCTACCTGCCTCCCCTCCACTCTAACCACTAGGCTACCTGCCACCCCTCCACTCTAACCACTAGGCTACCTGCCTCCTCTACACTCTAACCACTAGGCTACCTGCCGCCCCTCCACTCTAACCACTAGGCTACCTGCCGCCCCTCCACTCTAACCACTAGGCTACGCTGCCGTCCCTCCACTCTAACCACTAGGCTAGCTGCCTCCCCTCCACTCTAACCACTAGGCTACCTGCCGCCCCTCCACTCTAACCACTAGGCTACGCTGCCGCCCCTCCACTCTAACCACTAGGCTACCTGCCTCCCCTCCACTCTAACCACTAGGCTACGCTGCCGTCCCTCCACTCTAACCACTAGGCTAGCTGCCTCCCCTCCACTCTAACCACTAGGCTACCTGCCTCCCCTCCACTCTAACCACTAGGCTACGCTGCCGTCCCTCCACTCTAACCACTAGGCTAGCTGCCGCCCCTCCACTCTAACCACAAGGCTACCTGCCGCCCATCCACTCTAACCACTAGGCTACGCTGCCGTCCCTCCACTCTAACCACTAGGCTACCTGCCTCCCCTCCACTCTAACCACTAGGCTACCTGCCACCCCTCCACTCTAACCACTAGGCTACGCTGCCGCCCTCCACTCTAACCACTAGGCTACCTGCCGCCCCTCCACTCTAACCACTAGGCTACGCTGCCTCCCCTCCACTCTAACCACTAGGCTACCTGCCTCCCCTCCACTCTAACCACTAGGCTACGCTGCCGTCCCTCCACTCTAACCACTAGGCTAGCTGCCGCCCCTCCACTCTAACCACAAGGCTACCTGCCGCCCATCCACTCTAACCACTAGGCTACGCTGCCGTCCCTCCACTCTAACCACTAGGCTAGCTGCCTCCCCTCCACTCTAACCACTAGGCTACCTGCCGCCCCTCCACTCTAACCACTAGGCTACGCTGCCGCCCCTCCACTCTAACCACTAGGCTACCTGCCTCCCCTCCACTCTAACCACTAGGCTACGCTGCCGTCCCTCCACTCTAACCACTAGGCTAGCTGCCTCCCCTCCACTCTAACCACTAGGCTACCTGCCTCCCCTCCACTCTAACCACTAGGCTACGCTGCCGTCCCTCCACTCTAACCACTAGGCTAGCTGCCGCCCCTCCACTCTAACCACTAGGCTACCTGCCACCCCTCCACTCTAACCACTAGGCTACCTGCCGCCCCTCCACTCTAACCACTAGGCTACCTGCCGCCCCTCCACTCTAACCACTAGGCTACCTGCCGCCCCTCCACTCTAACCACTAGGCTACCTGCCGCCCCTCCACTCTAACCACTAGGCTACGCTGCCCCCCCTCCACTCTAACCACTAGGCTACGCTGCCGTCCCTCCACTCTAACCACTAGGCTACCTGCCTCCCCTCCACTCTACCCACTAGGCTACCTGCCGCCCCTCCTCTCTAACCACTAGGCTACCTGCCACCCCTCCACTCTAACCACTAGGCTACCTGCCTCCTCTACACTCTAACCACTAGGCTACCTGCCGCCCCTCCACTCTAACCACTAGTCTACCTGCCGCCCCTCCACTCTAACCACTAGGCTACCTGCCTCCCCTCCACTCTAACCGCTAGGCTACCTGCCTCCCCTCCACTCTAACCACTAGGCTACCTGCCTCCCCTCCACTCTAACCACTAGGCTACCTGCCCCCCCTCCACTCTAACCACTAGGCTACCTGCCACCCCTCCACTCTAACCACTAGGCTACCTGCCTCCTCTACACTCTAACCACTAGGCTACCTGCCGCCCCTCCACTCTAACCACTAGGCTACCTGCCGCCCCTCCACTCTAACCACTAGGCTACCTGCCGCCCCTCCACTCTAACCACTAGGCTACCTGCCGCCCCTACACTCTAACCACTAGGCTACCTGCCGCCCCTCCACTCTAACCACTAGGCTACGCTGCCTCCCCTCCACTCTAACCACTAGGCTACCTGCCGCCCCTCCACTCTAACCACTAGGCTACCTGCCGCCCCTCCACTCTAACCACTAGGCTACCTGCCGCCCCTCCACTCTAACCACTAGGCTACCTGCCTCCCCTCCACTCTAACCACTAGGCTACCTGCCGCCCCTCCACTCTAACCACAAGGCTACCTGCCGCCCCTCCACTCTAACCACTAGGCTACGCTGCCGTCCCGTTACTCTGGACCCTGATCTTTCTTTTGACGAACATATCAAGACTGTTTAGCCCCTCCATCTTTGTGTGTGTGTGTGTCTGTCTGTCTGTCTGTCTGTCTGTCTGTCTGTCTGTCTGTCTGTCTGTCTGTCTGTCTGTCTGTCTGTCTGTCTGTCTGTCTGTCTGTCTGTCTGTCTGTCTGTCTGTCTGTCTGTCTGCCTGCGTGCGTGCGTGTGTGTGTGTGTATAACTGTTAACCTGTAGTGAAGGGTCTCCCTCCATGATAGTATATATAACACTCTGTCCCTGGGGGCTGGTGGCGTTGATATACAGGATCGGGGTGGACACGGGGACATCCTCCCTCACTGTGATGCCATAGAAAGGCTTATCAAACACCGGCATGGCCTTGTTCATGATAGTGACCGGTAGCTCCACCTCACTGGACAGGGAAGGGGAGCCGCCATCTTGAGCTACGATGGTGAGTTTGTATTCAGCGTTGGATAGGTCGGCTTCGAGGGAACGCTTGAGGATCAGTTCACCTCTTAGAGAGTCCACCTGGGGAGGAGAAGAGAAAATTCATATTCTCTTTACACAGAAAGTTGTGATAAATATGTGGCTGATCTCACACAGTGTCCTCCTGTCTAAAATTCACACAGTGCCAGTCAAAAGTTTGGGTTTTAATTCATGTTTACTATTATTCTACATTGTAGAATAATAGTGAAGACATCAAAACTATGAAATAACACATTATGGAATCATGTAGTAGCCAAACATTTTTTATATTTGAGCCAACAAGTGCTCAGCATATGTGAGAACTCCTTCAAGACTGTTGGAAAAGCATTCCAGGTGAAGCTGGTTGAGAGAATGCCAAGAGTGTGCAAAGCTGTCGTCAAGGCAAAGGGGTGGCTACTTTGAAGAATCTCAAATATAAAATACATTTAGATTTGTTTAACACTTTTCTTTAGTTACTTCATGATTCCATAATGTGTTATTTCATAGTTTTGATGTCTTCACTATTATTCTACAATGTAGAAAAAAGTAACGAAAAACCTTTGAATGAGTAGGTGTGTCTAAACTTTTGACTGATACTATATACCAGCAATACGCAATTCAAGGTTTGTATTCTTTTACTAATCATCAAACATTTACCAGTGTCTATTGTTCGGGGGATGTCAAATCCAGTGAAAGTCCAGATTGATGTGCAGATGTGTATCAGACCAACTAACTCATTTGGAACAATCGTAAACTTTCTACTGCTTAAGCACTCAAGTAAACCAAAATAAAATACTCGAACATAGACATTCTTTAAAAAAAATGCCCGTCGCTTACAGTGATAAAACAATATAATGGTTTGTCCACCTGGAAGTTCCTGTGCTCTTCTTTCAGTGTGTAAATGACATCGCCGTTCAGCCCAGAGTCTCTGTCTGATGCTGAGACCCTGTACACCACGGATCCTGGATCTGACTCCACCTAGTCCACACACACACACACACACACACACACACACACACACACACACACACACACACACACACACACACACACACACACACACACACAGCTGAGACCCTGTACACCACGGAAAAAACTCCACCTGCTCAACACACAAACATACACACACACACACACACACACACACACACACACACACACACACACACACACACACACACACACACACACACACACACACACACACACTGCTGAGACCCTGTACACCACAGAGCCTGGTCCACACACCTACCTGGACAGCAGCGTAGTACGGCAGGTCAACAAACTCTGGAGCATTGTCATTCACATCCTCCACCTTTAGGGGGAAACAAACTCTGGAGCATTGTCATTCACATCCTCCACCTTTAGGGGGAAACAAACTCTGGAGCATTGTCATTCACATCCTCCACCTTTAGGGGGAGACAAACTCTGGAGCATTGTCATTCACATCCTCCACCTTTAGGGGGAAACAAACTCTGGAGCATTGTCATTCACATCCTCCACCTTTAGGGGGAGACAAACTCCAACTGTTGGTCTCTAATAGTAATAAGGTATCTCAAACGTGTATCTCTCTCTCTTTCTCTATTTCTCTCTATCTTTTTCTGTCTCTCTCTCTATTTCTGTCTCTATCTGTCTATCTGTCTTTCTGTCTTTCTCTCTATCTGTCTTTCTCTCTCTCTCTATCTGTCTTTCTATCTCTATATCTCTATATCTGTCTTTCTATCTCTCTCTATCTCTGTCTTTCTATCTCTCTATCTCTCGCTATCTCTCTATATCTGTCTTTCTATCTCTCTCTATCTGTCTTTCTATCTATCTCTCTATCTCTCTATATATGTCTTTCTATCTCTCTCTATCTATCCCTCTCTATCTGTCTTTCTATCTCTCTATCTATCTCTATCTCTCTATATCTGTCTTTCTATCTCTCTCTATATCTCTACAGCTGTCTTTCTATCTCTCTATCTCTCGCTATCTCTATATCTCTATATCTATCTTTCTATCTCTATATCTGTCTTTCTCTCCCTCTGTCTTTCTATCTATCTCTCTATCTCTCTATATATGTCTTTCTATCTCTCTATATCTGTCTTTCTATCTCTCTCTATATCTGTCTTTCTATCTCTCTATATCTGTCTTTCTATCTCTCTCTATCTGTCTTTCTATCTCTCTATATCTGTCTTTCTATCTCTCTATATCTATATCTGTCTCTATATCTGTCTTTCTATCTCTCTATATCTGTCTTTCTATTTCTCTATCTCTCTATATCTGTCTTTCTATTTCTCTATCTCTCTATATCTGTCTTTCTATTTCTCTATCTCTCTATATCTGTCTTTCTATCTCTCTATATCTGTCTTTCTATCTGTCTCTATATCTGTCTTTCTATCTCTCTCTATCTCTCTATATCTGTCTTTCTATTTCTCTATCTCTCTATATCTGTCTCTCTATCTCTATATCTGTCTTTCTATCTCTCTCTATATCTGTCTTTCTACCTCTATCTCTATATCTGTCTTTCTATCTCTCTATCTCTATATCTGTCTTTCTATCTCTCTCTATCTATATATCTGTCTTTCTATCTCTCTCTATCTATATATCTGTCTTTCTATCTCTCTCTATATCTGTCTTTCTATCTCTCTCTATATCTGTCTTTCTATCTCTCTCTATATCTGTCTTTCTATCTATCTCTCTCTCTCTCTATCTGTCTTTCTATCTCTATATCTGTCTTTCTATCTCTCTCTCTGTCTTTCTATCTCTATATCTGTCTTTCTATCTCTCTCTCTGTCTTTCTATCTCTATATCTGTCTTTCTATCTATCTCTCTCTCTATCTGTCTTTCTATCTCTATATCTGTCTTTCTATCTATCTCTCTCTATATCTGTCTTTCTATCTCTCTATATCTCTATATCTGTCTTTCTATCTCTCTATATCTGTCTTTCTATCTGTTTCTCTATCTGTCTCTCTATATCTCTATATCTGTCTTTCTATCGCTCTATATCTCTATCTGTCTCTCTATATCTCTATATCTGTCTTTCTATGTCTCTATATATATCTGTCTCTCTCTATATATATATATATCTGTCTCTCTCTATATATCTCTCTCTCTCTCTCTCTCTGTCTCTGTCTCTGTCTCTGTCTCTTTCTGTCTCTCTGCTATCTCTATTGACTTGCCTAGTTAAATATAGATTAAATAAAAAATTAAAAAATAACTAAACATTTCCCTTTCTCTCAAACACACACCGGCCACACACCCTGTACCCACCTGAACCTTGACAGTAACTCTAGCAACCCTCAGTCGGTCGTACACTCTGCTGGCTTCGACCACCAGTTCATAGCTGTCCTGCTCCTCGCGGTCAAACGGTACTCCCATGGTCAGGACCACCCCGGAAGTGGGACGTACCGTGAAACGACCTCCGGCATTCAGCAGCGTGTACTTCAGCGGCTCGTTAAGCCGGTGCCCCACTGCGTTCACCACGGTCACTATGGAAACGTTGCCGTCGTTCTCGGCGACGGAGGAAGAGTAGACGGGGAGGGAGAAGAGGAGGCCGCTGTCCATCGCTTCACGGACCAGGATGGTTACTAACACTGTGCTGGAGAAACGACCATCCCACACCTGGGGGGTAGGGCGATAGCTTTCATATAATTAGATGTACAGCTGGTTGGAGGGTATTTTACAGCTGGTTGGAGGGTATTTTTTCAGCTGGTTGGATGGTATTTTACAGCTGGTTGGAGGGTATTTTACAGCTGGTTGGAAGGTATTTTACAGCTGGTTGGAGGGTATTTTACAGCTGGTTGGAGGGTATTTTACAACAATTAAGAGGGTATTTTACAGCTGTTTGGAGGGTATTTTACAGATGTTTGGAGGGTATTTTACAGCAGTTAAGAGGGTATTTTACAGCTGTTTGGAGGGTATTTTACAGCTTTTTGGAGGGTATTTTGCAGATGTTTGGAGGGTATTTTACAGCTGTTTGGAGGGTATTTTACAGATGTTTGGAGGGTATTTTACAACAGTTAAGAGGGTGTTTTACAGCTGTTTGGAGGGTATTTTACAACAGTTAAGAGGGTGTTTTACAGCTTTTTGGAGGGTATTTTACAGCTGGTTGGAAGGTATTTTACAGCTGGTTGGAAGGTATTTTACAGCTGGTTGGAAGGTATTTTACAGATGTTTGGAGAGTATTTTACAGATGTTTGGAGGGTATTTTACAACAGTTAAGAGGGTATTTTACAGCTGTTTGGAGAGTATTTTACAGCTGTTTGGAGGGTATTTTACAGATGTTTGGAGGGTATTTTACAACAGTTAAGTGGGTGTTTTACAGCTGTTTGGAGGGTATTTTACAGCTGTTTGGAGGGTATTTTACAGCTTTTTGGAGGGTATTTAACAGCTGGTTGGAAGGTATTTTACAGCTGGTTGGAAGGTATTTTACAGCTGTTTGGAAGGTATTTTACAGATGTTTGGAGAGTATTTTACAGCTGTTTAGAGGGTATTTTACAGCTGTTTGGAGGGTATTTTACAGCTGGTTGGAAGGTATTTTACAGCAGTTAAGAGGTTATTTTACAGCTGTTTGGAAGGTATTTTACAGCGCTTTGCACAAACTGTATGCTACACTTTGTAAGTCGGGTGGCCTGGACAACATCTGATTGGTTGAATCAAGGAATACACTCAAAAAGTTTAGACCAGCAAACAGCAGCATCTTAGACACTGGACCACTGGACCACTATTCAGGTTATTGATCACCTCTTACTATGAAGAGATGAATCAGGTTATTGATCACCTCTTACTTTGAAGAGATAAATCAGGTTATTGATCACCTCTTACTATGAAGAGATAAATCAGGCTATTGATCACCTCTTACTATGAAGAGATAAATCAGGTTATTGATCACCTCTTACTATGAAGAGATAAATCAGGTTATTGATCACCTCTTACTATGAAGAGATAAATCAGGTTATTGATCACCTCTTACTATGAAGAGATAAATCAGGTTATTGATCACCTAGATGTTGAATAAAGATAATAACCGTAACATAATGACCTTGACGTTGAAGCGGTAGCGGTCCTTGGAGAAGTTGCGGTTCTTGACGGTGAGAACGCCAGTGGAACGTTCCATGGAGAAGTGTTCCAGGTTCCGGTCAGCCAGGGTGTACACCAGGGCAGAGGTCACAGAGAGGTCAGCAGGGGTCACGGTAGGGTCAGGCGTCAGGTCTGGGTCAAAGGCCGTGACCTTCAGGGCCTCGACCCCGGGGTAGGTGGGGAGGAGGAGGACCGTCTCATATGAGTCTTGGGAGAACTTAGGAGGGGAGTCGTTGATGTTGACCACCTGGTGGAGGAGAAAGAAAAATAAACAGCATTTTAAATTACCTTTGATAATTACACTAAACATTATTTAAAAGGATATTTGACATGACATATAATTACAGTTCAAGGTCATTTACATTTATATTTATGTATTATAGTATTTATAAATAAAATAACAAAAAATGTAAAGTTTTTGAAGCAGCCTTGACAGCTACAGTCTGGGAATATGCTTAACGGTAATTACAAATCTTCGATATTGTCACGTCCTGACCCTCGTAAGATGTCATTTTCTATAGTAGAGTAGGTCAGGGCGTGACAGGGGGTGTTTTGGGTGGTTTGTCTATGTTTTCTATTTCTATGTTTTAGTTCTAGTTTTTCTATTTCTATGTTGTTGTTGTTTTTTGGGATGATCTCCAATTGGAGGCAGCTGGTCCTCGTTGTCTCTAATTGGAGATCATATTTAAGTAGGGGTTTTTCTTCTTGGGGTTTGTGGGTTATTATATTTTGAGTAGTGTTTGTTTGTCTCTGCGTCACGGTTTGTTGTTTTGTTTATTCAGTTATTTATGTATTTGCAAAGTTTCACGGATTTAATAAAATGTGGAACTACAACCACGCTGCACTTTGGTCCGCTCCTTTCGACAGCCGTGACATATATATATATATATATATATATATATATATATTATATATACCCATTGGTTGTTGTTTTGCGAATCTCAGACTGTGGCTTTAAGGTAAATGAGTTACGGTTACAGAGATACATACAGGATGTAAAGCGAAGGTGAAAAGACGGAGAAGAATCTGTGTAGAGATGGTATCACCTTGATATGGACCTGAGCTGGGCTGTCTGCTGTTCTCTGGGGTTTCCCACTGTCCCTCACATGGACCCGGAAGGAGAAGGCAGAGAACGTCTCGTAGTCCAGATTAGAGATGGTTCTACATTAGAATCAGGATATGACAAGTATGTCCATCAGATCTCTTTACGTTGTAGTACATCAACTATTAACGTCAAGCACACACCAACGCAGACACAGACATAAACACACACACACACACACACACACACACACACACACACACACCACACACACACACACACACACACACACACACACACACACACACACACACACACACACACCACATACACACACACACACACACACACACACACACACACACACACACACACACACACACACACACACACACACACACACACACACACACACACACACACACACACACACACACACACACACACACACACACACACACACACACACACACACACACACACACACACACACACCAACGCAGACACAGACATAAACACACACACACACACACAAAATAAAAAATAAAGTACCAAAAAATTAAAAATAGTGTTTCATTTATTTCCTAAAAGTCTTT
>NC_059452.1:108138362-108243362 GCF_905237065.1 Salmo salar
CTAGGTAGAGCTGAGCCTATTGGAATGCTAGGTAGAGCTGAGCCTATTGGAAGGCTAGGTAGAGCTGAGCCAATTGGAAGTCTAGGTAGAGCTGAGCCTATTGGAAGGCTAGGTAGAGCTGAGCCTATTGGAAGGCTAGGTAGAGCTGAGCCTATTGGTAGGTAGAGTGGAGCTTATTGGAAAGTAGAGCTGAGCCTATTGGAAGGTAGAGTGGTTAAGTGGAGCCTATTGGAAGGCTAGGTAGAGCTGAGCCTATTGGAAGGCTAGGTAGAGCTGAGCCTATTGGAAGGCAGAGTGGTTGAGTGGAGCCTATTGGAAGGCTAGATAGAGCTGAGTCTATTGGAAGGCTAGGTAGAGCTGAGCCTATTGGAAGGTTAGGTAGAGCTGAGCCTATTGGAAGGCTAGGTAGAGCTGAGCCTATTGGAAGGCTAGGTAGAGCTGAGTCTATTGGAAGGTTAGGTAGAGCTGAGCCTATTGGAAGGCTAGATAGAGCTGAGCCTATTGGAAGGCAGAGTGGTTGAGTGGAGCCTATTGGAAGGCTAGGTAGAGCTGAGCCTATTGGAAGGCTAGGTAGAGCTGAGCCTATTGGAAGGCTAGGTAGAGCTTAGCCTATTAGAAGGCTAGATAGAGCTGAGTCTATTGGAAGGCTAGGTAGAGCTGAGCCTATTGGAAGGTTAGGTAGAGCTGAGCCTATTGGAAGGCTAGGTAGAGCTGAGCCTATTGGAAGGCTAGGTAGAGCTGAGTCTATTGGAAGGTTAGGTAGAGCTGAGCCTATTGGAAGGCTAGCCTATTGGAAGATAGATTGGAGCCTATTGGAAGGCTAGGTAGAGCTGAGCCTATTGGAAGGTAGAGCTGATCCTATTGGAAGGCTAGGTAGAGCTGAGCCTATTGGAAGGTGGAGTGGAGCCTATTAGAGGGCTAGGTAGAGCTGAGCCTATTGGAAGGTAGAGTGGAGCCTATTGGAAGGCTAGGTAGAGCTGAGCCTATTGGAAGGTAGAGCTGAGCCTATTGGAAGGCTAGGTAGAGCTGAGCCTATTGGAAGGTAGAGTGGAGCCTATTAGAGGGCTAGGTAGAGCTGAGCCTATTGGAAGGCTAGGTAGAGCTGAGCCTATTGGAAGGCTAGGTAGAGCTGAGCCTATTGGAAGGCTAGATAGTGCTGAGCCTATTGGAAGGCTAGGTAGAGCTGAGCCTATTGGAAGGCTAGATAGAGCTGAGCCTATTGGGAGGCTAGATAGAGCTGAGCCTATTGGAAGGCTAGGTAGAGCTGAGCCTATTGGAAGGCTAGATAGAGCTGAGCCTATTGGAAGGCTAGATAGAGCTGAGCCTATTGGAAGGCTAGATAGTGCTGAGCCTATTGGAAGGCTAGGTAGAGCTGAGCCTATTGGAAGGCTAGATAGAGCTGAGCCTATTGGAAGGCTAGATAGAGCTGAGCCTATTGGAAGGCTAGATAGAGCTGAGCCTATTGGAAGGTAGAGCTGAGCCTATTGGAAGGCTAGGTAGAGCTGAGCCTATTGGAAGGCTAGGTAGAGCTGAGCCTATTGGAAGGCTAGGTAGAGCTGAGCCTATTGGAAGGCTAGATAGAGCTGAGCCTATTGGAAGGCTAGATAGAGCTGAGCCTATTGGAAGGCTAGATAGAGCTGAGCAATCCCCATGTTGATCCAGAGCGACTCAGTGCATTCATCTTATATCAGGGTGGGAAGTTTAACTTTAGGGAAGTTTAAAAAAGAAGAAAACACCTGGCCACTCTTGAACATCTAAAACTAGATAGAAAGTATGATAACGGACCTATATATTTATATAAATGATAACGGACCTATATATTTATAGAAATGATAACGGACCTATATATTTATAGAAATGATAACGGACCTATATATTTATATAAATGATAACAGCCCTATATATTTATATAAATGATAACAGACCTATATATTTATATAAATGATAACGGACCTATATATTTATATAAATGATAACGGACCTATATATTTATAGAAATGATAACGGACCTATATATTTATATAAATGATAACGGACCTATATATTTATAGAAATGATAACGGACCTATATATTTATAGAAATGATAACGGACCTATATATTTATAGAAATGATAACGGACCTATATATTTATAGAAATGATAACAGACCTATATATTTATATAAATGATAACAGACCTATATATTTATAGAAATGATAACGGACCTATATATTTATAGAAATGATGACGGACCTATATATTTATAGAAATGATAACAGACCTATATATTTATATAAATGATAACGGACCTATATATTTATAGAAATGATAACGGACCTATATATTTATAGAAATGATAACGGACCTATATATTTATAGAAATGATAACGGACCTATATATTTATAGAAATGATAACGGACCTATATATTTATAGAAATGATAACGGACCTATATATTTATAGAAATGATAATGGACCTATATATTTATAGAAATGATAACGGACCTATATATTTATATAAATGATAACGGACCTATATATTTATATAAATGATAACGGACCTATATATTTATATAAATGATAACGGACCTATATATTTATATAAATGATAACAGCCCTATATATTTATAGAAATTATAATAGCCCTATATATTTATATAAATGATAACGGACCTATATATTTATATAAATGATAATGGACCTATATATTTATAGAAATGATAACAGCCCTATATATTTATAGAAATGATAATAGCCCTATATATTTATATAAACGATAACGGACCTATATATTTACATAAACGATAACGGACCTATATATTTACATAAATGATAACGGACCTATATATTTATAGAAATGACAATGGACCTATTGATCATTAGAAAACCCTTTTGCAATTATGTTAGCACAGCTGAAAACTGTTTTCTTGATTAAAGAAGCAATACAACTGGCCTTCTTTAGTCTAGTTGAGTATCTGGAGCATCAGCATTTGTGGGTTCGATTACAGGCCTAAAATGGCCAGAAACAAAGAACTTTCTTCTGAATCTCGTCAGTCTATTCTTGTTTTGAGAAATGAAGGCTATTCCATGCGAAAAATTGCCAATAAACTGAAGATCTCGTACAACGCTGTGTACTACTCCCTTCACAGAACAGCGCAAACTGGCTCTAACCAATATAGAAAGAGGAGTGGGAGGCCCCGGTGCACAACTGAGCAAGAGGACAAGTACATTAGAGTGTCTAGTTTGAGAAACAAATGCCTCACAAGTCCTCAACTGGCAGCTTCATTAAATAGTACCCACAAAACACCAGTCTCAACGTCAACAGTGAAGAGGCGACTCCGGGATGCTGGCCTTCTAGGCAGAGTTGCAAAGACAAAGCCATATCTCAGACTGGCCAATAAGAAGAAAAGATTAAGATGGGCAAAAGAACACAGACACTGGACAGAGGAACTCTCCGTATAAGGCCAGCATCCCGGACCTATATATTTATATTAATTATAACGGACATATATATATATATATATATATATATATATATATATATATATATATATATATACAGTACCAGTCAAAAGTTTGGACACACCTATTCATTCCAGGGTTTTTCTTTATTTTTACTATTTTCTACTATGAAATAACACATATGGAATCATGTAGTAACCAAAAAAAGTGTTAAAAAAATCAAAATATATTTTATATTTGAGATTCTTCAAAGTAGCCACCATTTTGCCTTGATGACAGTTTTGCACACTCATGATTCCATGTGTTATTTCATAGTGTTGATGTCTTGATGTAGAAATTAGTAAAAATATGAAAAAACCCTTTAATGAGTAGGTGTGTCGGCCTCCCGAGTGGCGCAGCAGTCTAAGGCACTGCATCTCAGTGATAGAGGCGTCACTACAGACCCTGGTTCGATTCCAGGCTGTGTCACAACTGGCTGTGATTGGGAGCTCCATTTGGCAGTGCACCATTGGCCCAATATCACCTGGGTTAGGGTTTGGCTGGGGTAGGCGTCATTGTAAATAAGAATTTGTTCTTAACTGACTTGCCTGGTTAAGTATATAGAAAATCATAATGGATCTATATATTTTCAAATAACTGCCCTTTTTCTGGCCCCGCAAGTAGATTTTGACAAAGGAATGCTACAGACAAGGGAAATGACACCTACGGTGATGATGTCGTAGCTTCCTGCCGTGACCATCTTGTGTGATGACACCATTGCGGTCAGCGGGTCAATGCTGAACTTCTCATCATCGTTACCCCCGACGATACTATATGTGATGTTGCCGTTGGTGTCCAGGTCGAGGTCGGACGCAAACACCCGATAGACGGGGTCGCCGCGCTTGTTCCGGTCGCGTTCCGGTAAGCTGATCCAGTAGACGGATTCGGTGAATGTGGGGGCGTTGTCGTTTTCATCCTGGATGTGGACTATGACCCACACAGTGGAGAGACGGGACATTACCGGACTGTCCATAACCGTTACCTGGGGACAGGAACACACACAGTGGAGAGACGGGACATTACCGGTCTGTCCATAACCGTTACCTGGGGACAGAAACACACACATTATACAATAAGAATCTACAGTAGAAACATCTGTCAATATGATTCAGTCTGTCTGTCACCATTACCTGGACACACATATATAATCTAAATCATGAATTGACAATAATTCATCATCATCCAGAACTATTGATCACATGGCCAACTATTAACTAGCCCAGAAGGAGAGTTAGCTCTGTGTCCTCATCACTAAAACATCTGATTGGAATCAGCCAGGACTACAGGAAGTAGTATACTAGGAAAATCATAAAAAGGGAAACTAACCCTTTTACATTTTAGTCATTTTAGCAGACGCTCTTATCCAGAGCGACTTACAGTAGTGAATGCATACATTTCATTTCATGCATTTTTTTTTGTACTGGTCCCCCGTGGGAATACGAACCCACAACCCTGGCGTTGCACAAACCATGCTGGCGTTGCACAAACCATGCTGGCGTTGCACAAACCATGCTGGCGTTGCACAAACCATGCTGGCGTTGCACAAACCATGCTGGCGTTGCACAAACCATGCTGGCGTTGCAAACACCATGCTGGCGTTGCAAACACCATGCTCTACCAACTGAGCCACAGGGAAGACTAAAACCATAAAGAGAAATTAACAAGTGTTCAGTTAGTAGAAAGGACAGAGTATTGGAACAGAGGGCATGTTGGGCCACGTGGGTCTGTCCTCACATGGATATCTCTGTGGTATTGATCGGTAGGTCAGTAGAGAGCCGATCACTGATCAATCACATCGATCAGAAACATACTGCTCTGCTCTGGCCTGCTTACCAGACTGTTAAACACAGAGGGGACACACACAGTCTTGTATAACTAACCTTGTGAGGAAAACAATTCAGAGATGGCACTGACAGACATGGCAGCTCTGCTTCTAGCTCCTAAGTGTTATTTCTTACATTATTATTATTATTATTGTGTTATTACATACAGGCCAGCAAGGACCTTTGGATTTCACCAGCATTACGACCAGGAATTTCCCAAATTGGATCCTTTACTTGCACCCCCCAGAGCAATTTAACTTATCCCAGAGGCTGCTCTGAGACGCCGCAGGCGGAGAAGAAGTATTCGGAGTGAACTTCTAGTCCGACTCAATAGGGGTGCACACCATCCACCGCTTCCAAGTATATTACTCGCTAATGTTCAGTCTCTGGACAATAAAGTAGACAAGCTCTGGGCAAGGATCTCCTTCCAGAAAGACATCAGGGACTGTAACATACTCTATTTCACGGAATCATGGCTCTCTCAGGATATACTGTCCCCGTCCATACAGCCAGCTGGGTTCTCAGTTCATCGCGCAGACAGGAATAAAGAACTCTCCGGGAAGAAGAAGGGTTTTGGTGTCTGCTTCATCGTTAACTACTCATGGTGTGATAACATACAGAAACTCAAGTTCTTTTGTTCACCCGACCTAGAATAACTCACAATCAAATACTGATCGTATTACCTCCCGAGAGAATTCTCTTCGGTTATAGTCACAGCCGTGTATATTCCACCACAAGCCGATACCACCACGGCCCTCAAGGAACTACACTGGACTTTATGCAAACTGGAAACCCCATATCCTGTGTCCCCATTTATTGCCTAGTTAAATAAAGGTTAAATAAAATAATTGTAGCTGGGGATTTTAACAAAGCAAATTTGAGGAAAACGCTACCGAAGTTCTATCAACACATTGACCATAGTACTCTGTAGTACTCGCTCTGGTGAAACACTCGACCACTTCTACTCCCCTTTTCAAAATGCCTACAAGGCCCTCCCCCGCCCTCCCTTCGGCAAATCCGATCACGACTCCATTTTGCTCCACCCTTCCTATAGGCAGAAACTCAAAGAGGAAGTACCCGTGCTAAGGTCTATTCAACGCTGGTCTGACCAATCGGAATCCATGCTTCAAGATTGTTTTGATCACGTGGACTGGGATATGTTCCGGGTAGCCTCGGAAAATAACATTGACGTTTACACAGACATGGTGACTGAGTTCATCAGGAAGTGTATAGGGGATGTTGTTCCCACTGTGACTATTAAAACCTACCCAAACCAAAAACCATGGATAGATGGCAGCATTCGCACAAAACTGAAAACGCTCGAACCACCGCATTTAACCACGGCAAGGTGACTGGGAATATGGCCGAATACAGCGTAGTTATTCCCTTCATAAGGCAATCAAACAGACAAAACGTCAGTACAGAGACAAAGTGGAGTCGCAATTCAACAGCTCAGACATGAGAAATATGTGGCAGGGTCTACAGACAATCACGTATTAGAGAGGGAAAACCAGCCACGTCGCGGACACACCAACGTCTTGCTCCCGGACAAGCTAAACACCTTCTTCGCCAGCTTTGAGGATAACACAGTGCCATCAATGTGGCCCGCTCCGAAGGACTGAGGGTGCTCGTTCTCCGTGGCCGACGTGAGTAAGACATTTAAGTGCTAACTCTCGCAAGATGCCAGCCCTAGCTGTGTCCTCTGAGCATGCGCACACCAGCTGGCTGCAGTGTTTACGGACATATTCAATCACTCCCTAACCCAGTCTGCTGTCCCCACTTGCTTCAAGATGTCCACCATTGTTCCTGTACCCATGAAAGCAAAATTAAGACCCAAGACCCACTTCAATTTGCTTACCGCCCCAAAAGATCCACAGACAATACAATCGCCATCGCCCTGCACACTGCCCTATCCCATCTGGACAAGAGGAATACCTATGTAAGAATGCTGTATATTGACTGTAGCTCAGCCTTCAACACCATAGTCCCCTCCAAGCTCATCATTAAGCTCGGGGTCCTGGGTCTGAACCCTGCCCTGTGCAACTGGGTCCTGGACTTCCTGACGACTCGCCCCCCAGGCGGTGAAGGTAGGAAACAACACCTCCACTTCGCTGATCCTCAACACAGGGGCCCCTCAAGGGTGCATGCTCAGCCCCCTCCTGTACTCCCATGACTGCGTGGCCACGCATGCCTCCAACTCAGTCATCAACCTTGCAAACGGCACAACAGTAGTAGGCCTGATTACCAACAATGACGAGACAACCTACAGGGAGGAGGTGAGGGCCCTGTCGGAGAGGTGCCAGGACAACAACCTCTCCCTCAACGTCAACAAAATGATGGACTTCAGGAGACAGCAGAGGGAGCACGGCCCTATCCACATCGAAAGAAACCGCAGTGGAGAAGATGGAAAGTTTTAAGTTCCTTGGCGTACACATCACTGACAATCTGAAATGGTCCAAATCACTGACAAAATGAAATGGTCCACCTCAGATAGTACCTGTTAGTGTGCCAGATAGTACCTGTTAGTGTGCCAGATAGTACCTGTTAGTGTGCCAGATAGTACCTGTTAGTGTGCCAGATAGTACCTGTTAGTGTGCCAGATAGTACCTGTTAGTGTGCCAGATAGTAAATGTTAGTGTGCCAGATAGTCCCTGTTTGTGTGTCAGATAGTACCTGTTAGTGTGCCAGATAGTACCTGTTTGTGTGTCAGATAGTACCTGTTAGTGTGCCAGATAGTACCTGTTAGTGTGTCAGATAGAATCTGTCAGTGTGCCAGATAGTACCTGTTAGTGTGCCAGATAGTACCTGTCAGTGTGCCAGATAGTACCTGTTAGTGTGCCAGATAGTACCTGTTAGTGTGTCAGATAGAATCTGTCAGTGTGCCAGATAGTACCTGTTAGTGTGCCAGATAGTACCTGTTAGTGTGCCAGATAGTACCTGTTAGTGTGCCAGATAGTACCTGTTAGTGTGCCAGATAGTACCTGTTAGTGTGTCAGATAGAATCTGTCAGTGTGCCAGATAGTACCTGTTAGTGTGCCAGATAGTACCTGTTAGTGTGCCAGATAGTACCTGTTAGTGTGCCAGATAGTGTGCCAGATAGTACCTGTTAACACTCAACACGTCCACTCAATACGTCCACAAATGAGGTGATTACCAATAATACAGTCCAGTAATAGCAACACCCTTTTCATTTCATGTGTCACAGATAGACTCTGTCTCAACTCTGCCTATTTCTACAGATGGACTCTGGAGATGCTTTTCCTCAGTCGTTTGATGGGAAGATATAATTAGTTTAGTCCGACCTGTTCAAACTTCCACTTGGTAGCTGTTTGTGTGAAAGATGTGACCGATCCTCACTACCATTGGTAATCGAAGAGTGACTGTATGTGTACAGTATACGCTGATTGATTCACTCCGTTGGTTGATAGGTACGGTATAAGCCAGTTGATTCTACTGTATGTTTCTGTTCAGCTCGCTGATCATCTCATCGTAATGTACCACAGCAACACATAACAACCTGTGCCCTGAATCTGCTGCAAGCACACCTGAAGCAGCCGTAAATCTCATCCTACTGTTATCACACATTATCTCCTCTCCTCTCCTCTCCTCTCCTCTCCTCTCCTCTCCTCTCCTCTCCTCTCCTCTCCTCTCCTCTCCTCTCCTCTCCTCTCCTCTCCTCTCCTCTCCTCTCCTCTCCTCTCCTCTCATACATTATATTCTCCTATTCTCCTATATTCTATTCCTCCCTCTCTCCTTTCCTCTTCCTCCCACCCTCCCTCTCTCCTCTCATCTTCTATCCCTCCCTCTCTCCCCTCCTCTTACATCCCTCCCTCTCTCCTCTCATCTTCTATCCCTCCCTCCCTTCCTCCCTATCTCCTCTCCTCTTCTACCCCTCCCGCTCCTCTCCCCTTCTATCCCTCCCTCCCTAACAACCTTTTTCCCCTCTTTTATCCTTTCATCGCTCCCTTCCCTCCTCTTCTATCCCTCCCTCCCTCCCTCCATCCCTCCCTCGTCTCCTCGTGACCAGAGGAGATAAGTAATGATGAATGACTGGAGTTGATAGTTTATAGTTAATAAAACAAAATGTATCACAGTGCATAGGGCCGAAACATGTCTGCCACACACACACACACACACACACACACACACACACACACACACACACACACACACACACACACACACACACACACACACACACACACACACATTAGTGTACCTCTAGGAAGTGTTCTGCTTGCTGCTCTCTGTCCAGTTTCCTGGATGTTGTTGTTATCAGACCTGAAGAACAGAATAAAACACGGTTAACATACAGTACATGGAAAGGGGGATATAGCGCCTTACAAAAGTATTCATCCCCCTTGGCGTTTTTTCCTATTCTGTTACATTATAACCTGTAATTTAAACTAGTACATGTCCCTGAGCCTGTAAATGATTGATCTCCCCCTCTAGGTATGAGAATGCCTGATCTGGCCTGATCTGTAGGTGTGTACAGTGCCTTGTAAAAGTACTCATCCCACCTTGGCGTTTGTCCTATTTCGTTGCATTACAACCTGAAATTGAAATCGATTTCATGTAATGGACAAACACAAAATAGTCCAAATTGGGGAAGTGAAATGAAAAAAATAACTTAAAATAACTGAAAAGTGGTGCGTGTATGTGTATTCACCCCCTTTGCTATGAAGCCCCTAAATAAGATCTGGTGCAACCAATTACCTTCAGAAGTCACATAATTAGTTAAATAAAGTCCTCCCGTGTGCGATCTAAGTGTCACATGATCTGTCACATGATCTCAGTATATATACACCTGTTCTGAAAGGCCCCAGAGTCTGAAACACCACTAAGCAAGGTGCACCACCAAGCAAGCAGCACCATGAAGACCAAGGAGCTCTCCAAACAGGTTAGGGACAAAGTTGTGGAGAAGTACAGATCAGGGTTGGGATATAAAAAAATATCTGAAACTTTGAACATCCCACGGAGCACCATTAAATCCATTATTAAAAAATGGAAAGAATATGGCACCACAACAAACCTGCCAAGAGAGGGCCGCCCACCAAAACTCACAGACCAGGCAAGGAGGGCATTAATCAGAGAGGCAACAAAGAGACCAAAGATAACCCTGAAGGAGCTGCAAAGCTCCACAGCGGAGATTGGAGTATCTGTCCAGTCCATAGGACCACGTTAAGCCGTACACTCCACAGAGCTGGGCTTTATGGAAGAGTTGCCAGAAAAAAGCCATTGCTTAAAGACAAAAATAAGCAAAAGGCATGTGGGAGACTCCCCAAACATATGGAAGAAGGTATTCTATGCAGATGAGACAAAATTGTAGCTTTTTGGCCATCAAGGAAAACACTATGACTGGTGCAAACCCAACACCTCTCCTCACCCCGAGAACAACATCCCCACAGTGAAGCATGGTGGTGGCAGCATCATGCTGTGGGATTGTTTTTCATCGGCAGGGACTGGGAAACTGGTCAGAATTGAAGGAATGATGGATGGCGCTAAATACACAGAAATTGTTGAGGGAAACCTGTTTCAGTCTTCCAGAGATTTGAGACTGGGATGGAGGTTCACCTTCCAGCAGGACAATGACCTTAAGCATACTGCTAAAGCAACACTCGAGTGGTTTAAGGGGAAACATTTAAATGTTTTGGAATGACCTAGTTAAAGCCCAGACCTCAATCCAATTGAGAATCTGTGGTATGACTTAAAGATTGCTGTACACCAGCGGAACCCATCCAACTTGAAGGAGCTGAAGCAGTTTTCCCTGAATAATGGGCAAAAATCCCAGTGGCTAGATGTGCCAATTTATAGAGACATACCCCAAGAGGCTTGCAACTGTAATTGCTGCAAAAGGTGTCTCTACAAAGTATTGACTTTAGGGGGTGAATAGTTATGCACGCTCAAGTTTTCTGTTTTTTTGTCTTATTTCTTGTTTGTTTCACAATAAAACATATTTTTCATCTTCAAAGTGGTAGGCATGTTGTGTAAATCAAATGATACAAACCCCCCCAAAAAATCAATTTTAATTCCAAGTTGTAAGGCAAGGCACTGTACCTTGTCAGTTGTACAACTGAATGTATTCAATTGAACTGTGTCTTCTGCATTTAACCCAACCCATTCTAAATCAGAGAGGTGCGTGGGACTGCCTTAATCTACACCACCATGTTAACACTCAATCTACTGTCTAGTACCACCACCATGTTAACACTCAATCTACTGTCTAGTACCACCACCATGTCAACACTCAATCTACTGTCTAGTACCACCACCATGTCAACACTCAATCTACTGTCTAGTACCACCACCATGTTAACACTCAATCTACTGTCTAGTACCACCACCATGTTAACACTCAATCTACTGTCTAGTACCACCACCATGTTAACACTCAATCTACTGTCTAGTACCACCACCATGTCAACACTCAATCTACTGTCTAGTACCACCATGTTAACACTCAATCTACTGTCTAGTATCACCACCATGTTAACACTCAATCAACTGTCTAGTACCACCACCATGTCAACACTCAATCTACTGTCTAGTACCACCACCATGTTAACACTCAATCTACTGTCTAGTACCACCACCATGTTAACACTCAATCTACTGTCTAGTATCACCACCATGTCAACACTCAATCTACTGTCTAGTATCACCACCATGTCAACACTCAATCTACTGTCTAGTATCACCATGACAACACTCAATCTACTGTCTAGTACCACCACCATGTTAACACTCAATCTACTGTCTAGTACCACCACCATGTTAACACTCAATCTACTGTCTAGTATCACCACCATGTCAACACTCAATCTACTGTCTAGTATCACCATGACAACACTCAATCTACTGTCTAGTACCACCACCATGTCAACACTCAATCTACTGTCTAGTACCACCATGTTAACACTCAATCTACTGTCTAGTATCACCACCATGTTAACACTCAATCTACTGTCTAGTACCACCACCATAAAGGCTGTTGTGAGGGCATGTATTCATCAAGGCTGTTATGAGGGCCTGTATTCATCAAGGCTGTGGTGAGGGCCTGTATTCATCAAGGCTGTTATGAGGGCCTGTATTCATCAAGGCTGTTGTGAGGGCCTGTATTCATCAAGGCTGTTATGAGGGCCTGTATTCATCAAGGCTGTGGTGAGGGCCTGTATTCATCAAGGCTGTTGTGAGGGCCTGTATTCATCAAGGCTGTTGTGAGGGCCTGTATTCATCAAGGCTGTGGTGAGGGCCTGTATTCATCAAGGCTGTTTTGAGGGCCTGTATTCATAAAGGCTGTTGTGAGGGCCTGTATTCATCAAGGCTGTGGTGAGTGCCTGTATTCATAAAGGCTGTTGTGAGTGCCTGTATTCATAAAGGCTGTTGTGAGGGCCTGTATTCAGAAAGGCTGTTGTGAGGGCCTGTATTCATAAAGGCTGTTGTGAGGGCCTGTATTCATAAAAGGCTGTTGTGAGGGCCTGTATTCAGAAAGGCTGTTGTGAGGGCCTGTATTCATAAAGGCTGTTGTGAGGGCCTGTATTCATAAAAGGGTGTTGTGAGGGCCTGTATTCATAAAGGCTGTTGTGAGGGCCTGTATTCATAAAGGCTGTTGTGAGGGCCTGTATTCAGAAAGGCTGTTGTGAGGGCCTGTATTCATAAAGGCTGTGATGAGGGCCTGTATTCATAAAAGGGTGTTGTGAGGGCCTGTATTCATAAAGGCTGTGGTGAGGGCCTGTATTAATCAAGGCTGTTGTGAGGGCCTGTATTCAGAAAGGCTGTTGTGAGGGCCTGCATTCATCAAGGCTGTTATGAGGGCCTGTATTCATCAAGGCTGTGGTGAGGGCCTGTATTCATCAAGGCTGTGATGAGGGCCTGTATTCATCAAGGCTGTGGTGAAGGCCTGTATTCATCAAGGCTGTTGTGAGGGCCTGTATTCATCAAGGCTGTTGTGAGGGCCTGTATTCATCAAGGCTGTGATGAGGGCCTGTATTCATCAAGGCTGTTATGAGGGCCTGTATTCATCAAGGCTGTGGTGAGGGCCTGTATTCATCAAGGCTGTTGTGAGGGCCTGTATTCATAAAGGCTGTGATGAGGGCCTGTATTCATCAAGGCTGTTATGAGGGCCTGTATTCATCAAGGCTGTGGTGAAGGCCTGTATTCATCAAGGCTGTTGTGAGGGCCTGTATTCATAAAGGCTGTGATGAGGGCCTGTATTCATAAAAGGCTGTTGTGAGGGCCTGTATTCATAAATTCTGTTGTGAGGGCCTGTATTCATAAAGGCTGTTGTGAGGGCCTGTATTCATAAATTCTGTTGTGAGGGCCTGTATTCTTAAATCGTCTAGGATCAGGTGCACCTTTTAGATCAGGGATAGGCCCTGTCCCGGAGGACAAATTCACGTTTTTTTTTATTTAACCGTCCTGGAAGACCAGGTGTGTTAAAATTAAGTCAATCACTGAATTGATCAATTAGCTCAGTTGGTCAGGTGTGGTGCCTAGTTGGATCAAAATCCCGCAGTACCTGCGGCATTCCAGGTACAGAGTTGCCATGATTAATAATATTGATCCTAAATCAATACTCCTATTCAGAGACGCTTTGTCGATACAGGCCCTAGGGTTAAGGGTTTAGAGGTCAGGTGTTAAGGGTCAGAGGTTAAGAGGTCACCTGTTTTGGAGTTGATGGAGAAGAAGTTCTGTGGGTTGCCGGCGGAGATGCGGTAACTAAGGCGACCGGGCATGGCGGTGAAGTCGGGGTCCTGCGCCTGGATACGGATGACGGACAGGTCTTTGGGAGAGTTCTCCATGACGACGGGGTGATAGATGGGGTCTGAGGTCAAGGGGGAGTTATCGTTCACGTCCTCCACCTGGAAGGGAGGGGGGGATAGGGGGATATGAGAGAGAGCGGGGAGAGAGAGAGGGAAGAGAGAGAGGGAAGAGAGAGAGGAGAAAGAGAGAAGGAAGAGAGAGAGAGGGGAGAGAGGTGGGAAGAGAGAGAGGGAAGAGAGAGAGGAGAAAGAGAGGGAAGAGAGAGAGAGAGAGAGAGAGAAAGAGAGAGAGGAGAAAGAGAGAGGGAAGAGAGAGGGAAGAGAGGGGGAAGAGAGATGGGGAATAGAGAGAGATGAGAGAGAAGGAAGAGAGAGGAGAGAGAGCGAGAAGAGAGAGAGGGAAGAGAGAGAAGGGAGAGAGATCAAGGGGGAGAGGATGAGAGGAGAAAGAGAGAGGGAAGAGAGAGAGGGGAGAGAGGGGGGAAGAGAGATGGGAAAGAGAGAGAGATGAGAGAGAGAGGGAAGAG
This sequence comes from Salmo salar, assembly GCF_905237065.1. Classification (NCBI taxonomy): domain Eukaryota; kingdom Metazoa; phylum Chordata; class Actinopteri; order Salmoniformes; family Salmonidae; genus Salmo; species Salmo salar. The sequence goes on from NC_059452.1 coordinate 108,152,956, forward strand.
AGAGGAGAGAGAGCGAGAAGAGAGAGAGAGGGAAGAGAGAGAAGGGAGAGAGATCAGGGGGGAGAGGACGAGAGGAGAGAGAGAGGGAAGAGAGAGAGGAGAAAGAGACAGGGAAGAGAAAGAGGGGAGAGAGGGGGGAAGAGAGATAGGGGAAGAGAGAGGAAAGAGAGAGAAGAGAGAGAGATCAGGGGGGAGAGGACGAGAGGAGAGAGAGGGAAGAGAGAGAAGGGAGAGAGGGGGGAAGAGAGATGGGGAAGAGAGAGAGATGAGAGAGAGGGAAGAGAGAAGAGAGAGAGCGAGAAGAGAGAGAGAGGGAAGAGAGAGAAGAGAGAGAGATCAGGTGGGGAGAGGACGAGAGGAGAGAGAGGGAAGAGAGAGAAGGGAGAGAGGGGGGAAGAGAGATGGGGAAGAGAGAGAGATGAGAGAGAGGGAAGAGAGAGGAGAGAGAGCGAGAAGAGAGAGAGAGAGAGAGAGGGAGGGAGAGAAGGGAGCGAGATCAGGGGGGAGAGGACGAGGAGAGAGAGGGAAGAGAGAGAGGAGAAAAAGAGAGGGAAGAGAGAGAGGGGAGAGAGGGGGAAGAGAGATGGGGAAGAGAGAGAGATGAGAGAGAGGGAAGAGAGAGATGAGAGAGCGAGAAGAGAGAGAGAGGGACGAGAGAGAAGGGAGAGAGCTCAGGGGGGGAGAAGGGAGGAGGTGTTTTAAATATGATATCAAAGGAAGTAGTTATTCATCAGCATACCGTATGCAATCCTCCACCTGGAAACAACACATCACATTATCTACCCCGATTCTCTCCCACTCTGTTCTGAGTACTGAATAATTGCTGAATTTACGAATGCCCTACCCCCATTGGTGTCAGCAAACATCTACAAAAAAAAACGGAAGTAAATTAGTACCAGCAACACAGTTACATTCACTAAACCTCTTGATAACATTAAAACAGCCTAACTATGGTTCTGCTAGAGTGAGGAAACTGTTCACAGTGAGGTGTGTTCTCTCAGCGTGTTCTCTCAACGTGTTCTCTCAGGGTGTTCTCTCAGGGTGTTCTCTCAGAGTGTTCTCTCAGGGTGTTCTCTCAGAGTGTTCTCTCAACGTGTTCTCTCAGGGTGTTCTCTCAGCGTGTTCTCTCAACGTGTTCTCTCAGGGTGTTCTCTCAGGGTGTTCTCTCAGCGTGTTCTCTCAGGGTGTTCTCTCAGGGTGTTCTCTCAGGGTGTTCTCTCAGAGTGTTCTCTCAGCGTGTTCTCTCAGGCTGTTCTCTCAGAGTGTTCTCTCAGGGTGTTCTCTCAGGGTGTTCTCTCAGCGTGTTCTCTCAGGGTGTTCTCTCAGCGTGTTCTCTCAGCGTGTTCTCTCAGAGTGTTCTCTCAACGTGTTCTCTCAGCGTGTTCTCTCAGGGTGTTCTCTCAGGGTGTTCTCTCAGGGTGTTCTCTCAGCGTGTTCTCTCAGAGTGTTCTCTCAGCGTGTTCTCTCAGGGTGTTCTCTCAGCGTGTTCTCTCAGGGTGTTCTCTCAGGTGTTCTCTCAGGGTGTTCTCTCAGCGTGTTCTCTCAGCGTGTTCTCTCAGGGTGTTCTCTCAGCGTGTTCTCTCAGGGTGTTCTCTCAGGGTGTTCTCTCAGGGTGTTCTCTCAGCGTGTTCTCTCAGGTGTTCTCTCAGGCTGTTCTCTCAGGGTGTTCTCTCATGGTGTTCTCTCAGGTGTTCTCTCAGGGTGTTCTCTCATGGTGTTCTCTCAGGTGTTCTCTCAGTGTGTTCTCTCAGGGTGTTCTCTCAGGGTGTTCTCTCAGGGTGTTCTCTCAGCGTGTTCTCTCAGAGTGTTCTCTCAGGGTGTTCTCTCAGCGTGTTCTCTCAGAGTGTTCTCTCAGGGTGTTCTCTCAGCGTGTTCTCTCAGCGTGTTCTCTCAGAGTGTTCTCTCAGAGTGTTCTCTCAGCGTGTTCTCTCAGGGTGTTCTCTCAGGGTGTTCTCTCAGGCTGTTCTCTCAGGGTGTTCTCTCAGCGTGTTCTCTCAGGCTGTTCTCTCAGGGTGTTCTCTCAGGGTGTTCTCTCAGGCTGTTCTCTCAGAGTGTTCTCTCAGGGTGTTCTCTCAGCGTGTTCTCTCAGGCTGTTCTCTCAGGGTGTTCTCTCAGGGTGTTCTCTCAGGCTGTTCTCTCAGGGTGTTCTCTCAGGGTGTTCTCTCAGGCTGTTCTCTCAGAGTGTTCTCTCAGCGTGTTCTCTCAGCGTGTTCTCTCAGTGTGTTCTCTCAGCGTGTTCTCTCAGCGTGTTCTCTCAGGGTGTTCTCTCAGCGTGTTCTCTCAGAGTGTTCTCTCAGCGTGTTCTCTCAGGGTGTTCTCTCAGAGTGTTCTCACTTATGACTGGAAGTTTCTAGCAATATAGCCACCATTAGCCAGTTAGCCTGTGTGCTTGACTGCAGTATACACTCCGCATACAAAATGTTCTAGATTTATGAATGGACAATCTGACAACGCTCTGAATTTATGATCGGCACAGAGAGCACTCTCAAACACAAGGGGGAAATTTACGAGCGCACCCCAAGAGTTAGAAACCCAGTCTGTTTTGCATCACAGGAGTCTGTTAGCCCATTGAGCAAAACATCAAGAGAGTGTTAGCATGTAGTTTCTTAATGTACTGTAGGTATTAACACAGGAAGATAGCCGCTGGCCTGTTGGTTATTAATACAGGTATTAACTCAGGAAGATAGTCACTGGCCTGTTGGTTATTAATGTACTGTAGGTATTAACTCAGGAAGATAGTCACTGGCCTGTTGGTTATTAATACAGGTATTAACTCAGGAAGATAGCCACTGGCCTGTTGGTTATTAATACAGGTATTAACTCAGGAAGATAGCCACTGGCCTGTTGGTTATTAATACAGGTATTAACTCAGGAAGATAGCCGCTGGCCTGTTGGTTATTAATACAGGTATTAACTCAGGAAGATAGCCGCTGGCCTGTTGGTTATTAATACAGGTATTAACTCAGGAAGATAGCCACTGGCCTGTTGGTTATTAATACAGGTATTAACTCAGGAAGATAGCCACTGGCCTGTTGGTTATTAATACAGGTATTAACTCAGGAAGATAGTCACTGGCCTGTTGGTTATTAATACAGGTATTAACTCAGGAAGATAGACGCTGGCCTGTTGGTTATTAATACAGGTATTAACTCAGGAAGATAGTCACTGGCCTGTTGGTTATTAATGTACTGTAGGTATTAACTCAGGAAGATAGTCACTGGCCTGTTGGTTATTAATACAGGTATTAACTCAGGAAGATAGCCACTGGCCTGTTGGTTATTAATACAGGTATTAACTCAGGAAGATAGCCACTGGCCTGTTGGTTATTAATACAGGTATTAACTCAGGAAGATAGTCACTGGCCTGTTGGTTATTAATACAGGTATTAACTCAGGAAGATAGTCACTGGCCTGTTGGTTATTAATACAGGTATTAACTCAGGAAGATAGTCACTGGCCTGTTGCTTCTTAATGTACTGTAGGTATTAACTCAGGAAGATAGCCGCTGGCCTGTTGGTTATTAATACAGGTATTAACTCAGGAAGATAGTCACTGGCCTGTTGGTTATTAATACAGGTATTAACTCAGGAAGATAGTCACTGGCCTGTTGGTTGTTAATACAGGTATTAACTCAGGAAGATAGCCACTGGCCTGTTGGTTATTATTACAGGTATTAACTCAGGAAGATAGCCGCTGGCCTGTTGGTTATTAATACAGGTATTAACTCAGGAAGATAGCCACTGGCCTGTTGGTTATTAATACAGGTATTAACTCAGGAAGATAGTCACTGGCCTGTTGGTTATTAATACAGGTATTAACTCAGGAAGATAGCCACTGGCCTGTTGGTTATTAATACAGGTATTAACTCAGGAAGATAGTCACTGGCCTGTTGGTTATTAATACAGGTATTAACTCAGGAAGATAGTCACTGGCCTGTTGGTTATTAATACAGGTATTAACTCAGGAATATAGTCACTGGCCTGTTGGTTATTAATACAGGTATTAACTCAGGAAGATAGTCACTGGCCTGTTGGTTATTAATGTACTGTAGGTATTAACTCAGGAAGATAGTCACTGGCCTGTTGGTTATTAATACAGGTATTAACTCAGGAAGATAGCCACTGGCCTGTTGGTTATTAATACAGGTATTAACTCAGGAAGATAGCCACTGGCCTGTTGGTTATTAATGTACTGTAGGTATTAACTCAGGAAGATAGTCACTGGCCTGTTGGTTATTAATACAGGTATTAACTCAGGAAGATAGCCACTGGCCTGTTGGTTATTAATACAGGTATTAACTCAGGAAGATAGCCACTGGCCTGTTGGTTATTAATACAGGTATTAACTCAGGAAGATAGTCACTGGCCTGTTGGTTATTAATACAGGTATTAACTCAGGAAGATAGTCACTGGCCTGTTGGTTATTAATACAGGTATTAACTCAGGAAGATAGCCGCTGGCCTGTTGGTTATTAATACAGGTATTAACTCAGGAAGATAGCCGCTGGCCTGTTGGTTATTAATACAGGTATTAACTCAGGAAGATAGTCACTGGCCTGTTGGTTATTAATGTACTGTAGGTATTAACTCAGGAAGATAGTCACTGGCCTGTTGGTTATTAATACAGGTATTAACTCAGGAAGATAGCCGCTGGCCTGTTGGTTATTAATACAGGTATTAACTCAGGAAGATAGTCACTGGCCTGTTGGTTATTAATACAGGTATTAACTCAGGAAGATAGTCACTGGCCTGTTGGTTATTAATACAGGTATTAACTCAGGAAGATAGCCACTGGCCTGTTGGTTATTAATACAGGTATTAACTCAGGAAGATAGTCACTGGCCTGTTGGTTATTAATACAGGTATTAACTCAGGAAGATAGCCACTGGCCTGTTGGTTATTAATACAGGTATTAACTCAGGAAGATAGTCACTGGCCTGTTGGTTATTAATACAGGTATTAACTCAGGAAGATAGTCACTGGCCTGTTGGTTATTAATACAGGTATTAACTCAGGAATATAGTCACTGGCCTGTTGGTTATTAATACAGGTATTAACTCAGGAAGATAGTCACTGGCCTGTTGGTTATTAATACAGGTATTAACTCAGGAAGATAGCCACTGGCCTGTTGGTTATTAATGTACTGTAGGTATTAACTCAGGAAGATAGCCGCTGGCCTGTTGGTTATTAATACAGGTATTAACTCAGGATGATAGTCACTGGCCTGTTGGTTATTAATACAGGTATTAACTCAGGAAGATAGCCACTGGCCTGTTGGTTATTAATACAGGTATTAACTCAGGAAGATAGTCACTGGCCTGTTGGTTATTAATACAGGTATTAACTCAGGAAGATAGCCGCTGGCCTGTTGGTTATTAATACAGGTATTAACTCAGGAAGATAGTCACTGGCCTGTTGGTTATTAATACAGGTATTAACTCAGGAAGATAGTCACTGGCCTGTTGGTTATTAATACAGGTATTAACTCAGGAAGATAGCCACTGGCCTGTTGGTTATTAATACAGGTATTAACTCAGGAAGATAGTCACTGGCCTGTTGGTTATTAATACAGGTATTAACTCAGGAATATAGTCACTGGCCTGTTGGTTATTAATACAGGTATTAACTCAGGAAGATAGTCACTGGCCTGTTGGTTATTAATGTACTGTAGGTATTAACTCAGGAAGATAGTCACTGGCCTGTTGGTTATTAATACAGGTATTAACTCAGGAAGATAGCCACTGGCCTGGTGGTTATTAATGTACTGTAGGTATTAACTCAGGAAGATAGCCGCTGGCCTGTTGGTTATTAATACAGGTATTAACTCAGGATGATAGTCACTGGCCTGTTGGTTATTAATACAGGTATTAACTCAGGAAGATAGCCACTGGCCTGTTGGTTATTAATACAGGTATTAACTCAGGAAGATAGTCACTGGCCTGTTGGTTATTAATACAGGTATTAACTCAGGAAGATAGCCGCTGGCCTGTTGGTTATTAATACAGGTATTAACTCAGGAAGATAGTCACTGGCCTGTTGGTTATTAATACAGGTATTAACTCAGGAAGATAGTCACTGGCCTGTTGGTTATTAATACAGGTATTAACTCAGGAAGATAGCCACTGGCCTGTTGGTTATTAATACAGGTATTAACTCAGGAAGATAGTCACTGGCCTGTTGGTTATTAATACAGGTATTAACTCAGGAAGATAGTCACTGGCCTGTTGGTTATTAATACAGGTATTAACTCAGGAATATAGTCACTGGCCTGTTGGTTATTAATACAGGTATTAACTCAGGAAGATAGTCACTGGCCTGTTGGTTATTAATGTACTGTAGGTATTAACTCAGGAAGATAGTCACTGGCCTGTTGGTTATTAATACAGGTATTAACTCAGGAAGATAGCCACTGGCCTGTTGGTTATTAATGTACTGTAGGTATTAACTCAGGAAGATAGCCGCTGGCCTGTTGGTTATTAATACAGGTATTAACTCAGGAAGATAGTCACTGGCCTGTTGGTTATTAATACAGGTATTAACTCAGGAAGATAGCCACTGGCCTGTTGGTTATTAATACAGGTATTAACTCAGGAAGATAGTCACTGGCCTGTTGGTTATTAATACAGGTATTAACTCAGGAAGATAGCCGCTGGCCTGTTGGTTATTAATACAGGTATTAACTCAGGAAGATAGTCACTGGCCTGTTGGTTATTAATACAGGTATTAACTCAGGAAGATAGTCACTGGCCTGTTGGTTATTAATACAGGTATTAACTCAGGAAGATAGCCACTGGCCTGTTGGTTATTAATACAGGTATTAACTCAGGAAGATAGTCACTGGCCTGTTGGTTATTAATACAGGTATTAACTCAGGAAGATAGCCGCTGGCCTGTTGGTTATTAATACAGGTATTAACTCAGGAAGATAGTCACTGGCCTGTTGGTTATTAATACAGGTATTAACTCAGGAAGATAGTCACTGGCCTGTTGGTTATTAATACAGGTATTAACTCAGGAAGATAGCCACTGGCCTGTTGGTTATTAATGTACTGTAGGTATTAACTCAGGAAGATAGCCACTGGCCTGTTGGTTATTAATACAGGTATTAACTCAGGAAGATAGTCACTGGCCTGTTGGTTATTAATACAGGTATTAACTCAGGAAGCGAGTCACTGGCCTGTTGCTTCTGCATTGCTTGCTGTTTGGGGTTGTAGGCTGGGTATCATTAAGCTCTTTTTTCTGGGGAGAATAGAGCTTGGACCTGAAAACGTCTTGAAAGGTAGAGAGACACACACACACACACACACACACACACACACACACACACACACACACACACACACACACACACACACACGCACACACACACACTCAGAAACAGACTGAAGGCGTCAACATGCTTCATAGTTGGCTAGGTGAACCGAATGAGCGTCCTCCCTCGAAAAGGAATCCAGGTTACACTTCTTCAAAATAGTCAGAATAAAATCTGTCGTTCAATTTTGACGTTTTTTTTGGGGGGGGCCGAGGAGTTCTTAGTCGAGCCATTTTACATCTAACAAAGACGTTTTTGGTGCAGAATTTCTCAATGACAAAAATCTACATGAAAACGAGCCGTCTCTCTTGTTGAATGACAACAAAGACTTTATTTAAGAATCCCTACAAGTTGACCAATCACGGACGAAGGGGCGTAGACTTCAGCTAACCGAAGTTCAGCTGACCTCGTGAAAATGTTTTGTGTTCCACGAAAAGCCGGGGGGAAAAAAAAACATCAACTTACCAAAGTCTAAAATGAACGAAAACGTCACAAATGTTGTAATAATATATGCATAAGGTCTTCTGAACTGTCGAGGACGCTGGGAAGCATGAGGACACCTTCACACACACTAGTGTTGTTACACACCTGGATGAAGACCTCAATGGAGGCGGAGAGGGGCGTGACCCCGCGGGTGGTGGCGTGGACCGTCAACCAATAGGATGCCTTGGTTTCACAGTCCAGAATACCTGTAGTGTAGATCAAACCTGAAAAGACGAGAGGAGGGAGGAGAGGAGGAGGAGGGAGGAGAGGAGGAGGAGGAGTAGGGAGGAGAAGAGTAGGGAGTAGGAGGAGGAGGGAGGAGAGGAGGAGGAAGGAGGAGAGGAGGAGGAGGGAGGAGAGGAGGAGGAGGAGTAGGGAGGAGAAGAGTAGGGAGTAGGAGGAGGAGGGAGGAGAGGAGGAAAGGAGGAGAGGAGTAGGGAGGAGGATGAGGAGGAGGGAGGAGAGGAGGAAGAGAGGAGAAGAGGAGGAGGAGAGGAGGAGGAGAAAAGATATGCTTACTAGCACAACGAAACAACGATAAGAAATAACATAACATTACCAAGACAAAGTAAATGGCTCAGTAGAATATAATAAACATTTTTGCATCAGTATAATACAGGATGGCACCATTTATAGTCCTGTGTGTGTGTGTGTGTGTGTGTGTGTGTGTGTGTGTGTGTGTGTGTGTGTGTGTGTGTGTGTGTGTGTGTGTGTGTGTGTGTGTGTGTGTGTGTGTGTGTGTGTGTGTGTGTGTGTGTGTGTCATTGTGTATTAGCCACTAGCAGTGTAAGAAGTGACTCCGCATTTTCCAAGGCCAATGTCATAGTGACAGAGTTATCCCACACACACGTACTGCTCTACTATGGTACCTTAATCAACTAACGTAATAATAACGAATAACTTAATACCGCTCTAGTCACACCCTGACCTGAGAGAGACGGTTTATTTCTCTATGTGGTTAGGTCAGGGTGTGGGGTGGGCATTCTACGTTTTATATTTCTATGTTTTGGGCCGAGTATGGTTCCTAATCAGAGGCAGCTGTCTATCGTTGTCTCTGATTAGGAACCATACTTAGGCAGCCTTTTTTTCCCACCAGTGTTTTGTGGGTAGTTATTTTCTGTTTTGTATTCGTTACCTGACGGAACTGTGTGGCTTTTCGTTTTGTTTCTTTGTTCTAGTGTTTTCATTGTTTAAATAAATAATATATGAATATGATATATATATATATATATGAACACTTACCACTCTGCCCATTGGTCCCCTCTCTACGATAGCCGTAACAGCTCTACTATGGTACTTTAATCAACGCTGACTAAACTGCTACCAACACTGTTCTCTTTCTCTCTTTCTCTCTCTGTCTCTCTTTCTCCTTCTGTCACTCTCTCTTTCAACCCCCCTTCCCTCTCTTTCAACCCCCCCCCACACACACACACACACACAGGCTGGTGTGAATTTGATGGCCCGCAGGAAACAAAATAGCTGACAGTTAAGGACGGTCTGGTGTCAGAATGTTAGGTCCTATAGCTTTGACACTGATGCACACTGAGTGACACACTCAACCACAACAAGTGTTAGGGTGTAGGAGCATCACAAATGGAGGGAGAGAGAAGGGGGGAGAGAGAGAGAGAGAGAGAGAGAGAGAGAGACAGACAGACAGAGAGAGAAAGAGAGACAGAGAGAGAGAGAGAGAGAGAGAGAGAGGTCTAAGGCGCTGCATCTCAGTGCTGTATCACAATCGGCCATGATTGGGCGGCACACAATTGGCCCACCGTTTTTGGTCAGTGTAGGCCGTCATTGTAAATAAAAATGTGTTCTTAACTGACTTGCCAAGTTAAATAAAGGATAAATAAAATAAATAAAAAATAAAAAAAAGTGAAAGAAAGTGTGTGTGTGACCTTGGCGTCCTTGACTGTTCTTTTCAAAACAAATCTCTTCTACATCACACACCATGAGAGAGAGCGAGAGAGCGAGAGAGAGAGCGAGAGAGAGAGAGAGAGAGAGAGAGAGAGAGAGAGAGAGAGAGAGAGACAGAGAGAGAGAGACAGAGAGAGAGAGACAGAGAGAGAGAGAGAGAGCAGAGAGAGAGAGAGAGAGAGACAGAGAGAGAGAGACAGAGAGAGAGAGAGAGAGAGACAGAGAGAGAGAGAGAGAGAGAGAGAGAGAGAGAGAGAGAGAGAGAGAGAGAGAGAGAAAGTGTGTGTGTGACCATGCCTTGGCGTCCTTGACCTTCCTTTTCAAAACAAATCTATTCTACATCACACACAGAGAGAACAGAGAGAGAGAGACACATCGGTTGTGAAAGCACTTTGAAAAGCGACAGGCTCTTTTCTGCTACTTCAACACACATCAAACTCGACAGTCTGTCTGTCCCCATCACCAATAACAGCATCTTAAGGCTAACCATAGGATCCTATGGCTCTAACGATGAACTTACCCTTAAGATGGTCAGGTGTCTTTGTCTTCATCTTGTTGTGTATATATATATGTAACCGTCCCTCTAAGGCCCTTCTGCTAGCCTGCTATCCCCGGCACGCTAGCTGTCTGAATCGCCGTGTCTCCAGCCTGCCTAACTACTCACTGGACCCTACGATCCCTCGGCTACACATGCCTCTCCCTAATAATAATATGCATTGTTCATTGCTGTTTTGGTTAGTGATTATTGTCTTATTTCACTGTAGAGCCTCCAGCCCTGCTCAATATGCCACAGCTAACCCTCTTGTTCCACCTCCAACACATGCAGTGACCTCACCTGGTTTAATTTATGTCTCTAGAGGCAATACCTCTCTCATCGTCACTCAATGCCTAGGTTTACCTCCACTGTATTCACATCCTACCATACCTTTGTCTGTACATTATGCATTGAATGTATTCTATCGCGCCCAGAAACCTGCTCCTTTTACTCTCTGTTCCGAACGTACTAGATGACTAGTTCTTTTAGCCTTTAGCCGTACCCTTATCCTACTCGTCCTCTGGTGATGTAGAGGTGAATCCAGGCCCTGCAGTGCCTAGCTCCACTCCCATTCCCCAGGCACTCTCTTTTGTTGACTTCTGTAACCGTAATGGCTTCATGCATGTTAACATTAGAAGCCTTCTCCCTAAGTTTGTTTTACTCACTGCTTTAGCACACTCTGCCAACCTGGATGTCCTAGCCGTGTCTGAATCCTGGCTTAGGAAGACCACCAAAAACCCTGAAATTTCCATCCCTAACTATAACATTTTCTGACAAGATAGAACTGCCAAAAGGAGTGGAGTTGCAATCTACTGCAGAGATAGCCTGCAGAGTTCTGTCATACTATCCAGGTCTGTGCCTAAACAATATGAGCTTCTACTTTTAAAAATCCACCTTTCCAGAAACAAGTCTCTCATCATTGCCGCCTGTTATAGACCCCCCTCTGCTCCCAGCTGTGCCCTGGACACCATATGTGAATTGATTTCCCCCATCTATCTTCGTGCTGTTAGGTGACCTAAACTGGGACATGCTTAACACCCCGGCCATCCTACAATCTAAGCTTAATGCCCTCAATCTTACACAAATTGTCAATGAACCCACCAGGTACAACCCTAAATCCGTAAACATGGGCACCCTCATAGATATCATCCTAACCAACCTGCCCTCCAAATACACCTCTGCTGTCTTCAACCAGGATCTCAGTGATCACTGCCTCATTGCTTGCGACCGTAATGGGTCTGCGGTCAAACGACCAACCCTCATCACTGTCAAACGCTCCCTAAAACACTTCAGCGAGCAGGACTTTCTAATCGACCTGGAATGATATTGACCTCATTCCTTCAGTAGAAGATGCCTGGTCATTCTTTAAAAGTGCCTTCCTCACAATTATTTAAAAAATGTAGAACCAGGAACAGATATAGCCCTTGGTTCTCTCCAGACCTGACTGCCCTTAACCAACACAAAAACAACCTGTGACATACTGCATTAGCATCAAAGAGCCCCTATGATATGCAACTTTTCAGGGAAGTTAGGAACCAATATAAACAGGCAGTTAGGAAAGCAAAGGCTGGCTTTTTCAAACAGAAATTTGCATCCTGCAGCACAAACTCCAAAAAAAGTTCTGGGACAATGTAAAGTCCATGGAGAATAAGAGCACCTCCTCCCAGCTGCCCACCGCACTGAGGCTAAGAAACACTTCCACCACCGATAAATCCACGACAACTGAGAATTTCAATAAGAATTTTTCTACGGCTGGCCTTGCTTTCCACCTGGCCACCCCTACCCTGGTCAACAGCCCTGCCCCCGCAACAGCAACTTGCCCATGCCTCCCCCATTTCTCCTTCACAACAAAGCTGCAAAATCTGGACCCCTACCAATTAGCAGGGCTAGACAATCTGGACCCTCTCTTTCTAAAATTATCAGCCGAAATTGTTGCAGCCCTATTACTAGCCTGTTCAACCTCTCTTTCGTATCATCTGAGATCCCCAAAAATTGGAAAGCTGCCACGGTCATCCCCCTCTTTTAAAGGAGGAGACACTCTAGACCCAAACTGCTACAGAACTATATCTATCCTACCCTGCCTTTCTAAGGTCTTCGAATGCCAAGATAACAAGCAAATCACCGACCATTTCGAATCCCATCGTACCTTCTCCGCTGTGCAATCTGGTTTCCGAGCTGGTCATGGGTGCATCTCAGCCACGCTCAAGGTCCTAAACGATATCATAACCTCCATCAATAAGAGACAATACTGTGCAGCTGTATTCATCGACCTGGCCAAGGCTTTCGACTCTGTCAATCACCACATTCTTATAGGCAGACTCAACAGCCTTGGTTTCTCAAATGACTGCCTCGCCTGGTTCACCAACTACTTCTCAGACAGAGTTCAGTGTGTCAAATCGGAGGGCCTGTTGTCCGGACCTCTGGCAGTCCCTATGGGGGTGCCCCAGGGTTCAATTCTCGGGCCTACTCTTTTCTCTGTATACATCAATGATGTCGCTCTTGCTGTTGGTGATTCTCTGATTCACCTCTACGCAGACGATAGCATTCTGTATACTTCTGCCGATCCTTTGGACACTGTGTTAACCTCTTTGGGCTAGGAGGCAGTATTTTCACATTCGGATGAAAAGCGTGCCCAGAGTAAATTGCCTGCTACTCAGGCCCAGAAGCTAAGATATGCATATTATTAGTAGATTTGGATAGAAAACAATCTGGAGTTTCTAAAACTGTTTGAATGATGTCTGTGAGTATAACAGAACTCATATGGCAGGTGAAAACCTGAGAAAAATCCAACCAGGAAGTGAGAAATCTGAGGCTTGTAGTTTTTCAAGTGATTGCCTATCCAATATACAGTGTAAATGGGGTCATATTGCACTTCTTAAGGCTTCCACTAGATGTCAACAGTCTTTAGAACATTGTTTCAGGCTTCTACTGTGAATGGGAAGAGAATAAGAGCTGATTGTATCAGGTGTCTGCCATGGGCTCAGTCACTCGCGCAGCAGTGAGCACGAGATCTGTTGTCTTTCCTTTCTGAAGACAAAGGAATTGTCCGGTTGGAATATTATTGAAGATTTATGATAAAAACATCCTAAAGATTGATTCTATACATCGTTTGACATGATTCTACAAACTGTAATATAATTTTTTTTACTTTTCATCTGGACTTAGTGCGCGCATTGTGCATTTGGAATAGTGAACCTAACGCGCAAACAAAATGGAGGTATTTGTGCCAATTCTAAACTGAGATTTTTGGATATAAATATGAACTTTATCGAGCAAAACATACATGTATTGTGTAACTGAAGGATCCTATGAGTGCCATCCGATGAAGATCATCAAAGGCTAGTGATTCATTTTATCTCTATTTCTGCTTTTTGTGACTCCTCTCTTTGGCTGGAAAATGGCAATGTTTTTTTGTGACTAGGTCGCTGACCTAACATAATCACAAGGCTAATGCTTTCGCCGTAAAGCCTTTTTGAAATCGGACAGTGTGGTTGGATTAACCTGTTAGGGCTAGGGGGCAGCATTGACACGGCTGGATAAAAAACATACCCGATTTAATCTGGTTACCACTCCTACTCAGTAACTAGAATATGCATATACTTATTACATATGGATAGAAAACACCCTAAATTTTCTAAAACTGTTTGAATGGTGTCTGTGAGTATAACAGAACTCAAATGGCAGGTCAAAACCTGAGAGATTCCTTTACAGGAAGTGGCCTGTCTGACCATTTCTGGAACTTCTTTGCCATCTCTATCATTTACTAAGGATCTCTGCTCTAACGTGACACTTCCCACGTCGTCCATAGGCTCTCATAGCCCGGGAAAAAGAGAATGTCGTCATTCCAGCCCCAGGCTGAAACACATTATCGCCTTTCTCAAGTGGCCCATCAAGAGACACTAGCTTATGCGCGTGACCCCGACCGCCCCCGCCTTTGGGATTTTTTTCCTCTGTTTGCCGAAAAGGAGATTCCCTGTCGGAATTTTACCGCTTTTCTACGAAAAAATGACGTAAAAATTGATTTTAAACAGCGGTTGACATGCTTCGACGTACGGCAATTGAATACTTTGAATTTTATTGTCAGGAATTGCGCCAAGCGCCGACACTTCTTTACTATTTCGGATAGTGTCTGGAACGCACGAACAAAACGCCGCTATTCGGATATAACGATGGATTATTTTGGACCAAACCAACATTTGTTATTGAAGTAGACGTCCTGGGTGTGCATTCTGACGAAGACAACAAAAGGTAATGACATTTTTATAATAGTAAATATGATTATGGTGAGTGCTAAACTTGCCGGATGTCTAAATAGCGAGCCCGTGATGCCTGGGCTATATACTTAGAATATTGCAAAATGTGCTTTCGCCAAAAAGCTATTTTGAAATCGGACATATCGAGTGCATTGAGGAGGTCTGTATCTATAATTCTTAAAATACTTGTTATGCTTTTTCTAACGTTTATGGTAAGAATTTCGTAAATTATGTCTGCAAATTCGCCGTAAGTTTTGCGGGGGTAAACTATTTCTGAACGTCACGTGCCAATGTAAAAAGCTGGTTTTTGGATATAAATATGAACTTTATCGAGCAAAACATGCATGTATTGTGTAACATAATGTCCTATGGTTGCCATCTGATGAAGATCATCAAAGGTTAGTGCTTCATTTAGCTCTCTTCTGCGTTTTGGTGACATTCTATGCTGGCTTGAAAAATGGGTGTCTGATTATTTCTGACTTGGTCTCTGCTGACATAATCTAATGTTTTGCTTTCGTTGTAAAGCCTTTTTGAAATCGGACAGTGTGGTTAGATTAACGAGAGTCTTATCTTTAAATGGCTGTAAAATAGTCATATGTTTGAGAAATTGAAGTAATAGGATTTTGAAGATTTTCAAAATCGCGCCACAGGCTGGCAGTGGATGTTACGTAGGTGGGACGAATTCGTCCCGCCGGTCCCATAGAGGTTAACAAGAAATGTATCTTTAAAATGGTGTATAATACTTGTATGTTTGAGGATTTTAATTATGAGATTTCTGTTGTTTGAATTTGGCGCCTTGCATTTTCACTGGGTGTTGTCAAATCAATCCCGATAACGGGATTGGTGTAGGAAGGGATCACTAGAGGTTAACTAACCTCCAGACGAGCTTGAATGCCATACAACTCTCCTTCCGTGGCCTCCAACTGCTCTTAAATGAAAGTAAAACTAAATGCATGCTCTTCAACCGATCGCTGCCCACACCTGCCTGCCTGTCCAGCATCACTACTCTGGACGGTTCTGACTTAGAATATGTGGACAACTACAAATACCTAGGTGTCTGGTTAGACTGTTAAACTGACTATCCTACCAATCCTTGACTTCGGCGATGTCATTTACAAAATAGCCTCCAACACTCTACTCAGCAAATTGGATGCAGTCTATCACAGTGCCATCCGTTTTGTCACCAAAGCCCCATATACTACCCACCACTGAGACCTGTATGCTCTCGTTGGCTGGCCCTCACTTCATACTCGTCGCCAAACCCACTGGCTCCAGGTCATCTATAAGTCTTTGCTAGGTAAAGCCCCGCCTTATCTCAGCTCACTGGTCACCGTAGCAGCACCCACCCGTAGCATGCGCTCCAGCAGGTATATTTAACTGGTCACCCCCAAAGCCAATTCCTCCTTTGGCCGCCTTTTCTTCCAGTTCTCTGCTGCAAATGACTGGAACGAACTGCAAAAATCGCTGAAGCTGGAGACATTCCTCACTAACTTTAAGCACCAGCTGTCAGAGCAGCTCACAGATCACTGCACCTGTACATAGCCCATCTGTAAATAACCCATCCAACTACCTCATCCCCATACTGTTATTTTGTTTTGCTCCTTTGCATCCCAGTATCTCTACTTGCACATTCATCTTCTGCACATCTATCACTCCAGTGTTTAATTGCTAAATTGTAATTATTTCGCCACCATGGCCTATTTATTGCCTTACCTCCCTTATCTTACCTCATTTGCACTCACTGTACATAGACTTATTTTTCTACTGTATTATTGACTGTATGTTTGTTTATTCCATGTGTAACTCTGTGTTGTTGTTTGTGTCGCACTGCTTTGCTTTATCTTGGACAGGTTACAGTTGTAAATGAGAACTTGTTCTCAACTAGCCTACCTGGTTAAATAAAGGTGAAATAAAAAATTAAATTAAATAAAAACCGGGCCCAGGTCAAGATTCGATTTAAGATGAGTTGATTAGAGTTTATTAGTCACATGCACAGGGTCTCAGATGTAATTTCAGGGTACAGTGGACTCCAACAGTGCAGGTCAAAAAGACAAGTGACTGAATCAATAATAGAAAACAAAACAAATAAAAAAATATATATAGTTAAAAAAAAGTTAAGTGTGAAAGTTAACATGTGTGTAAGATTTAGAACACTTACTCTTTCCAGGATTTTTCTTTATTTTTACTATTTTCTAGAATAATAGTGAAGACATCAAAACTATGAAATAACACATATGGAAGGAGGGTTTCTTTCCAGAGAGACATCAGGGATTGTAAAATACTCTGTTTCACGTAAACATGGCTGTCTAAGGATATAATGTCTGAGTCCGTCCAGCCAGTTGGGTTCTCAGTTCATTGCGCAGACAGGAATAAAGAACTCTCCGGGAAGAAGAAAGGTCGGCGGTGTATGTTTCATGATTAACTACACACGATGTGACATACAGGAAATCAAATCCTTTTATTCACCAGACCTAGAATACCTATAAATACTTATTTCCCTCATTAAAATGCAAATCAATTTATAACATTTTTGACATGCGTTTTTCTGGATTTTATTTGTTGTTGTTATTCTGTCTCTCACTGTTCAAATAAACCTACCGTTAAAATTATAGACTGATCATTTCTTTATCAGTGGGCAAACGTACAAAATCAGCAAGGGATCAAATAATTTTTTCCCTCACTGTATAACACTCGACCACTGCTACTCCAACTTCCGGGTAGCCTCCAATAATAACATTGACGATAACACTGATACGGCGACTGAGTTTATCATTAAGTGTATAGCAGATGTTGTACCCGCTGTGACTATTACTAAACCTACACTAACCAGAAATCATGGATAGATGGCAGCATTCGCACAAAACTGAAAGCGCGAACCACCGCATTTAACCATGGAAAGAGGTCTGGGAATATGGCTGAATATAAACAGTGTAGTTATTCCCTCCACAAGGCAATCAAACAAGCGAAATGTCAGTATAGAGACAAAGTGGAGTCGCAATTCAACGGCTCAGACACGAGATGTATGTGGCAGGGTCTACAGACAATCACGGACTACAAAAGGAAAAACCAGCCACGTTGAGGACACCGACATCTTTCTTCCGGACAAGCTAAACACCTTCTTCGCCCGCTTTGAGGATAACACAGTGTCACTGACGCGGCACGCGTACCATGTAATAACATGGCTACATACAGGGAGTACCAGGTAATAACATGGCTATGTACAGGGAGTACCAGGTAATAACATGGCTATATACAGGAAGTACCAGGTAATAGCATGGTTATATACAGGAAGTACCAGGTAATAACATGGCTATATACAGGAAGTACCAGGTAATAACATAGCTATATACAGGAAGTACCAGGTAATAGCATGGCCATATACAGGAAGTACCAGTTAATAACATGGCCATATACAGGAAGTACCAGTTAATAACATGGCCATATACAGGAAGTACCAGGTAATAACATGGCTATATACAGGAAGTACCAGGTAATAACATGGCCATATACAGGAAGTACCAGTTAATAACATGGCCATATACAGGAAGTACCAGGTAACAACATGGCTATATACAGGAAGTACCAGGTAATAACATGGCCATATACACTGCGTAACAATATATTACTCAGAGAGAGAGAAACATACCTTTTAATGCGTCCCAAAGGGCACCCTATTCCCTATATAGTGCACTACTTTAGACCAGAGCCCTATGGCACCCTATTCCCTATATAGTGCACTACTTTAGACCAGAGCCCTATGAAACCCTATTCCCTATATAGTGCACTACTTTAGACCAGAAGCCTATGGCACCCTATTCCCTATATAGTGCACTACTTTAGACCAGAGCCCTATGGCACTCTATTCCGTATATAGTGCAGACATTTTTGTCACAAGTATAGCACTACATAGGGAAATAGGATGCCATTTAGGACAAAGACCTTGAGTTCTGCAGTAATTCTGATTTTCATTTCTCATACCATCAATCACTATCACTGATTGGCTAGAATCCACACACCTGGTTAAACCAGTCTCTCTCTGTGTGTGTGTGTGTGTGTGTGTGTGTGCGTGTGTGTGTGTGTGTGTGTGTGTGTGTGTGTGTGTGTGTGTGTGTGTGTGTGTGTGTACCACTGCAGAAAAGACCAACACACACACACACACACACACACACACACACACACACACACACACACACACACACACACACACACACCACAGGGTGTAGTAGAAGAGAACTAGCTTCTGACGGGCACCAGAATGACAAATCGCTCTGCTAACTTTCCCAACATTACGACAAGAATACCAATAAGTTAAGCCTGTAGAAACACAGTCAGAGTGGAGCATGACTCTGCAGCGAAGCCAGGTAGAAACACAGTCAGAGTGGAGCATGACTCTGCAGCGAAGCCGGGTAGAAACACAGTCAGAGTGGAGCATGACTCTGCAGCGAAGCCGGGTAGAAACACAGTCAGAGTGGAGCATGACTCTGCAGCGAAGCCAGGTAGAAACACAGTCAGAGTGGAGCATGACTCTGCAGCGAAGCCGGGTAGAAACACAGTCAGAGTGGAGCATGACTCTGCAGCGAAGCCAGGTAGAAACACAGTCAGAGTGGAGCATGACTCTGCAGCGAAGCCAGGTAGAAACACAGTCAGAGTGGAGCATGACTCTGCAGCGAAGCCAGGTAGAAACACAGTCAGAGTGGAGCATGACTCTGCAGCGAAGCCAGGTAGAAACACAGTCAGAGTGGAGCATGACTCTGCAGCGAAGCCAGGTAGAAACACAGTCAGAGTGGAGCATGACTCTGCAGCGAAGCCAGGTAGAAACACAGTCAGAGTGGAGCATGACTCTGCAGCGAAGCCGGGTAGAAACACAGTCAGAGTGGAGCATGACTCTGCAGCGAAGCCGGGTAGAAACACAGTCAGAGTGGAGCATGACTCTGCAGCGAAGCCAGGTAGAAACACAGTCAGAGTGGAGCATGACTCTGCAGCGAAGCCAGGTAGAAACACAGTCAGAGTGGAGCATGACTCTGCAGCGAAGCCGGGTAGAAACACAGTCAGAGTGGAGCATGACTCTGCAGCGAAGCCAGGTAGAAACACAGTCAGAGTGGAGCATGACTCTGCAGCGAAGCCGGGTAGAAACACAGTCAGAGTGGAGCATGACTCTGCAGCGAAGCCAGGTAGAAACACAGTCAGAGTGGAGCATGACTCTGCAGCGAAGCCGGGTAGAAACACAGTCAGAGTGGAGCATGACTCTGCAGCGAAGCCAGGTAGAAACACAGTCAGAGTGGAGCATGACTCTGCAGCGAAGCGTCCATGATTGAGTCTTTGAATGAAGAGATTGAGATAAAACTGTCCAGCTCGTTCCAGTCGCTAGCTGCAGTGAACTGAAAAGAGGAGCGACACAGGGATGTGTGTGCTTTGGGGACATTTAACAGAATGTGACTGGCAGAACGGGTGTTGTATGTGGAGGATGAGGGCTGCAGTAAATATCTTAGATAGGGGGGAGTGAGGCCTAAGAGGGTTTAATAAATAAGCATCAACCAGTGGGTCTTGTGACGGGTATACAGAGATGACCAGTTTACAGAAGAGTATAGAATGCAGTGATATGTCCTATAAGGAGCATTAGTGGCAAATCTGATGGCAGAATGGTAAAGGACATCTAGCCGCTCAGAGCACCCTTACCTGCCGATCTATAAATTATGTCTCAGTAATCTAGCATGGGTAGGATGGTCATCTGAATCAGGGTTAGTTTGGCAGCTGAGGCGAAAGAGGAGTGATTACGATAGAGGAAACCAAGTCTAGATTTAACTTTAGCCTGGATATGTGCTGAGAGAAGGACAGTGCACCATCTAGCCATACTCCCAAGTACTTGTATGAGGTGACTACCTCCAGCTCTAAACCCTCAGAGGTAGTAATCACACCTGTGGGGAGAGGGGCATTCTTCTTACCAAACCACATGACCTTTGTTTTGCAGGTGTTCAGAGCAAGGTTAAGGGCAGAGAAAGCCCGTTGGACACTAAGAAAGCTTTGTTGTAGAGCATTTAACACAAAATCCAGGGAGCAGCCAGCTGAGTATAAGACTGTATCATCTGCATATAAATGGATGAGAGAGCTTCCTACTGCCTGAGATATGTTGTTGATGTAAATTGAGAAGAGCGTGGGACAGATGTGTTGCCGTGCCAACATTAGACCATAGCTGTGTTCGAATACTCACTATTTGTGACGTATATAGTATGCTTATTGGTCATAGTATTGATAGAGTTAGTACGCCAAAAGTTCCCAGATGTCGTACTAAATTTGCCAATATACGAAGTATACAAGCAGTGGACACTATTTCTGTGCTTTAAGAGCCCACAATGCAATTCTGTCACGTCCTGACCAGTATAGGGGTTATTTGTTATTGTAGTTTGGTCAGGATGTGGCAGAGGGTATTTGTTTTATGTGGTTCGGGGTGGTGGTTTGTTTAGAAGGGCGTTTGATTTATTATTTCCCGGGTTTTGGGTTATGTTCTATGTTTTTTGTATTTCTATGTTCTTTCTAGTTTAATATTTTCTATGTTAGGTAATTAGGGTGTTGGACTCTCAATTGAAGGCAGGTGTTTGTAGTTGCCTTTGACTGAGTTTCTTGTTTTTGCTCGTGTTCACATTTATTTAATAAATATATATGATGAACATGCAACCCGCTGCGCCTTGGTCCTCTCTACATAACGACAGCCGTTACAAATTCTTCAGAAAATGGTCGTGGCTTCACAACGTTTTCAGATTTGTAGAAAATGCCGGAAAATATGCAGCCGAAGTCAGAATGATAACCGATACAAACTAATTGCTTTAACTAATTATGACAAATGTTAAGAAAATGTTGAGCAATGTAATAAAGTAATGACTTTTAAAATAAGTTACGTTGTATGTTATGTTAGAGTGGAGGGGCGGCAGGTAGCCTAGTGGTTAGAGTGGAGGGGTGGCAGGTAGCCTAGTGGTTAGAGTGGAGGGGCGGCAGGTAGCCTAGTGGTTAGAGTGGAGGGGAGGCAGGTAGCCTAGTGGTTAGAGTGGAGGGGCGGCAGGTAGCCTAGTGGTTAGAGTGGAGGGGAGGCAGGTAGCCTAGTGGTTAGAGTGGAGGGGCGGCAGGTAGCCTAGTGGTTAGAGTGGAGGGGCGGCAGGGTAGCCTAGTGGTTAGAGTGGAGGGGCGGCAGGTAGCCTAGTGGTTAGAGTGGAGGGGAGGCAGGTAGCCTAGTGGTTAGAGTGGAGGGGCGGCAGGTAGCCTAGTGGTTAGAGTGGAGGGGCGGCAGGTAGCCTAGTGGTTAGAGTGGAGGGGCGGCAGGTAGCCTAGTGGTTAGAGTGGAGGGGAGGCAGGTAGCCTAGTGGTTAGAGTGGAGGGGCGGCAGGTAGCCTAGTGGTTAGAGTGGAGGGGCGGCAGGTAGCCTAGTGGTTAGAGTGGAGGGGTGGCAGGTAGCCTAGTGGTTAGAGTGGAGGGGAGGCAGGTAGCCTAGTGGTTAGAGTGGAGGGGCGGCAGGTAGCCTAGTGGTTAGAGTGGAGGGGAGGCAGGTAGCCTAGTGGTTAGAGTGGAGGGGAGGCAGGTAGCCTAGTGGTTAGAGTGGAGGGGCGGCAGGTAGCCTAGTGGTTAGAGTGGAGGGGAGGCAGGTAGCCTAGTGGTTAGAGTGGAGGGGCGGCAGGTAGCCTCGTGGTTAGAGTGGAGGGGCGGCAGGTAGCCTAGTGGTTAGAGTGGAGGGGCGGCAGGTAGCCTAGTGGTTAGAGTGGAGGGGCGGCAGGTAGCCTAGTGATTAGCGCGTTGGACTAGTAACCGAAAGGTTGCAAGATCGAATTCCCGAGCTGACAAGGTAAAAATCTGTTGTTCTGCCCCTGAACAAGGCAGTTAACCCACTGTTCCTAGGCCATAATTGAAAATAAGAATTTGTTCTTAACTGACTTGCCTCGTTAAATATAGGTTAAAAAAAAAAAAAAAAAAAATTGTTGGCTGACAATTTGTTAATTACAGCAGTATGGACCGGTTAGCTAGCTACGCTATCCTTACAAACCACATAGCGTATCATTACAGCAGTATGTACCAGTATGTTAGCTAGCTACGCTGTCCTTACAAACCACATAGCATATCATTACAGCAGTATGTACCAGTATGTTAGCTAGCTACGCTATCCTTACAAACCACATAGCATATCATTACAGCAGTATGTACCGGTTAGCTAGCTACGCTATCCTTACAAACCACATAGCATATCATTACAGCAGTATGTACTAGTATGTTAGCTAGCTACGCTATCCTTACAAACCACACAGCATATCATTACAGCAGTATGGACCGGTATGTTAGCTAGCTACCTAATGCTAGTTGGCTACTAATACATTGAACTTGCCAGTATATTAACTATATTCTATCTAACTAACTACCCAACGTTTATTGACTTGATTATTCACCTCATTCTTAGCTAAGTGGTATAGTCGTTGTGCGTTCTCAATGGACATTGTTAATTCTGGCTATCTACTCCGATTTCAGAGCAGACACGTCTGAGTGTGACAGAGCGCAGAATAACTGATGAACTTGCGAATGCTCAACAGCCGTTGAATACACCTGAAGTCGTAAAATTTCTAGCTAGTAATTTGCTATGCTAACAAGCTAGCAAGAGGTTGCATAGCAACAGTATCAACTTCCGGTAGAATGGTGAAGCGCTAGTACGCTCAACTGAAAGGATACCGTTCAGATACAGTATACTAAAATGAACTAATAGTATATAATATGTAGTATACAGTATGTTAGAATGGGTACTCATTAAGTATATAGTATACAGTATGTTAGTATGGGTACTCATTAAGTATGTAGTATACAGTATGTTAGTATAAGTACTCATTAAGTATGTAGTATACAGTATGTTAGAATGGGTACTCATTAAGTATGTAGTATACAGTATGTTAGTATGGGTTTAGGACCATGTTTAGGACAGACCATGTTGCCATGTCAACATTAGACCATGTTTAGAACAGACCGTGTTGCCATGTCAACATTAGACCATGTTTAGAACAGACCGTGTTGCCATGTCAACATTAGACCATGTTTAGAACAGACCATGTTGCCATGTCAACGTTAGACCATGTTTAGAACAGACCGTGTTGCCATGTCAACATTAGACCATGTTTAGAACAGACCGTGTTGCCATGTCAACATTAGACCATGTTTAGAACAGACCGTGTTGCCATGTCAACGTTAGACCATGTTTAGAACAGACCGTGTTGCCATGTCAACATTAGACCATGTTTAGAACAGACCGTGTTGCCATGTCAACATTAGACCATGTTTAGAACAGACCGTGTTGCCATGTCAACATTAGACCATGTTTAGAACAGACCATGTTGCCATGTCAACGTTAGACCATGTTTAGAACAGACCGTGTTGCCATGTCAACATTAGACCATGTTTAGAACAGACCGAGTTGCCATGTCAACATTAGACCATGTTTAGAACAGACCATGTTGCCATGTCAACATTAGACCATGTTTAGAACAGACTGTGTTGCCGTGTCAACATTAGACTGTGTCGCCGTGTCAACATTAGACTGTGTTGCCGTGTCAACATTAGACTGTGTTGCCGTGTCAACATTAGACTGTGTCGCCGTGTCAACATTAGACTGTGTTGCCGTGTCAACATTAGACCATGTTTAGAACAGACCGTGTTGCCATGTCAACATTAGACTGTGTTGCCGTGTCAACATTAGACTGTATCAGATGTAAAGAGTGAAACCTAGTGGATATTGGAGAGCTGAGGATGCAGCTTCAACCCTTCCTTCTTTCTGTCTTTCTTCTCTGTCTCTTTCAGTAAGAGGCCAGACATGCCAT
Organism: Salmo salar; assembly: GCF_905237065.1. Classification (NCBI taxonomy): domain Eukaryota; kingdom Metazoa; phylum Chordata; class Actinopteri; order Salmoniformes; family Salmonidae; genus Salmo; species Salmo salar. The sequence goes on from NC_059452.1 coordinate 108,177,285, forward strand.
GTCACTGTGTTCGGGTCGAGGTCATGGTACCGCCCGTCAACTGTCTACCCACAATGCATTAGGCTGCCACGCTGTGACTTAGCTGTGATGACCTGTCACTCTGGGCTAGGGGGATAGACAGGATGGAAATAGGGGAGACAGATATGAGAAAGAGATGGAGTGAGAGAGAGAGAATGAGAGAGAGATGGAGAGAGTAGCACAGATAAAGAAACATAGTGGGAAGAGAGAGTGAAGTAGAGAGGTTCTGTCACGTCCTGACCAGTATAAGGGTTAATTGTTATTGTAGTTTGGTCAGGACGTGGCAGAGGGTATTTGTTTTATGTGGTTCGTGGTGGTGGTTGATTTAGTAGGGCATTTGATTTATGTATTCCGGGGGTTTTGGGCACTGTGTTATGTTTATGTATTTCTATGTTTAGTCTAGTGAATCTGTTTCTATATTTAGTTAAATGGGGTAGGGACTCTCAATTGAAGGCAGGTGTTGTCTATTTGCCTTTGATTGAGAGTCCTATATATTAGGGTGTGTTTGTAGTTGTGGGAGATTGTTTCTTGTTTAGCGTGTGTGAGCCTGACAAGACTGTTTTGTTGATCGAGAGTTCGTTGTGTTTATTATTTTGGTGTTCACTTTTGAGTTAAAATAAACTTCAAGATGAGCATCCACAATCCTGCTGCATTTTGGTCCTCCTTTCTTTTTATTGAACTGTAGTTGAGTGGTGGAAAGAAGTGGAGAGGAGAGGAGAAGAGAGAGTGGTGGAGATGAGAGAGAGTGGAGGAGAGGAGAAGAGAGAGTAGTGGAGAGGAGAGAGGAGAAGAGAGTGGTGGAGAGGAGAGAGGAGAAGAGAGTGGTGGAGAGGAGAGAGAGTGGTGGAGAGGAGAGAGAGTGGAGGAGAGGAGAGAGAGTGGATGAGAGGAGAGGAGGAGAAGAGAGGAAAAGAGAGAAGATGAGAGAGGAGAGGAGAGGAGAGGAGGAGAGGAGAGAGAGAGAGTGGAGGAGAGGAGAGAGAGAGAGAGTGGAGGAGAGGAGAGAGAGAGAGTGGAGGAGAGAGGAGAAGAGAGTGGATGAGAGGAGAGAGAGTGGATGAGAGGAGAGGAGGAGAAGAGAGGAAAAGAGAGAAGATGAGAGAGGAGAGGAGAGGAGAGGAGTGGAGAGGAGAGGAGAGGAGAGGAGAGGAGAGGAGAGGAGAGGAGAGGAGAGGAGAGGAGAGGAGAGGAGAGGAGAGGAGAGGAGAGAGAGGAGAGGAGAGGAGAGGAGAAGAGAGTGGTGGAGAGAAGAGAGAGTGGTGGAGAGGAGAGAGAGTGGAGGAGAGGAGAGAGAGTGGAGGAGAGGAGAAGAGAGTGGAGGAGAGAGGAGAAGAGAGTGGTGGAGAGGAGAGAGAGTGGAGGAGAGGAGAGGAGAGAGAATGGATGAGAGGAGAGGAGGAGAAGAGAGGAAAAGAGAGAAGATGAGAGAGGAGAGGAGAGGAGAGGAGAGGAGAGGAGAGGAGAGGAGAGGAGAGGAGAGGAGAGGAGAGGAGAGGAGAGGAGAGGAGAGGAGAGGAGAGGAGAGGAGAGGAGAGGAGAGGAGAGGAGAGGAGAGGAGAGTGGTGGAGAGAAGAGAGAGTGGTGGAGAGAAGAGAGAGTGGTGGAGAGGAGAGAGAGTGGAGGAGAGGAGAGAGAGTGGAGGAGAGGAGAGAGTGGAGGAGAGGAGAGAGAGTGGTGGAGAGGAGAGAGAGTGGTGGAGAGAAGAGGAGGAGAAGAGAGGAAAAGAGAGAAGATGAGAGAGGAGAGAAGAGAAAAGAGAGGAGAGGAGAGGAGAAAATAAGAGAGGAGAAGAGAGGTGGAGGGAAGAGAGGAGAGACAATGACCACGTTAACATGCACACAGTTTTCCGGATAGTAGCTCATATCCAGCTTCAGGTCGTATTCGGGATAAGCTGCTTACATGCAACTTTCATATCCCTCTCATGAGTATCCCTGTATCCATGAATAAACAGAATATTCCTCATGGAAGTTCATGTGGGTTAAATGGAATAGTAACTAAAAGATGGACACTGACGGTAGGCCAACCTCTCACATGTAATATAATATTAACTCCTGCAGAATTATACATTTCTTGCAGTGAAATTATACAACAATAATGTTGATTTTGTCTTACGGAAACAGGAGTGGAGAAATATGATTTATTTACTTCAGCATCTCTTGTGAATGGGCGTGTAATGTATTATCTTTGACACTGTTGTTATGCAAGCAGACAGTATTCCAACCACATCAGATATGCACCCAGGACCAACTGAAGTCTTAAAACCGGTCAAACGGATAAGATTTGGTCATTTCGCACAAGACCAATCTTTCCACTGTTTTGGATGTTATTGAGTTTTCTCCCCGGTCCCTAAAAGAAACGGACAACTTTTATCTGTGTTAACGACATTACTAATGCATTCATTCTATCAATGTAACACATTATTCTGCTGAGCACTACTTTATATAGTCTTCTGGGGAAACAAGTTATGACGGACGGGAAGCTGTATGTATCTAACTATAGTTGACAAACAAATGTCTGAAATCATAATATGGCCTATCAAATGTCAAAAATTATAATATGGCCTATCAAATGTCTGAAATTATAATATGGCCTATCAAATGTCTGAAATTATAATATGGCCTATCAAATGTCTGAAATTATAATAATAGCCTATCAAATGTCAGAAATTATAATGTGGCCTATCAAATGTCGGAAATTATAATATGGCTTATCAAATGTGGTAAATTATAATATGGCCTATCAAATGTGGTAAATTATAATATGGCCTATCAAATGTCTGAAATTATAATATGGCCTATCAAATGTCTGAAATTATGATGTGGCCTATTAATTATAGTAAGCTAAATTATTATGGTGGATGGAACTGCGCAGGCATAGCCTACTTTCTGAAGTGAAAAGTTGTTCAACAATCAGATGAAAACATCGTCACCCATGATATGTGAAGCGGAGCCAGAGCAGACCGTGAAAACAACAGTAAAATGGATTACATGTTGACATGCCACAGTATCCCGTCTAACACCAGCATTTCCCAGGCATCTTACCCGGGTTTCACATAGCTTTTACAGGTTATTGTAATTGGGGATATGATGTTTATACGTGTCCAGTAAAAACAGAATACTTGAGTATCCTGATTAATAACAGGATGTTGGTGAACATGTAAACCTATAACAGTATGTTGGTGAACATGTAAACCTATAACAGGATGTTGGTGAACATGTAAACCTATAACAGTATGTTGGTGAGCATGTAAACCTATAACAGGATGTTGGTGAACATGTAAACCTATAACAGGATGTTGGTGAGCATGTAAACCTATAACAGGATGTTGGTGTGCATGTAAACCTATAACAGGATGTTGGTGAACATGTAAACCTATAACAGGATGTTGGTGAACATGTAAACCTATAACAGGATGTTGGTGAACATGTAAACCTATAACAGGATGTTGGTGAACATGTAAACCTATAACAGGATGTTGGTGAACATGTAAACCTATAACAGGATGTTGGTGAGCATGTAAACCTATAACAGGATGTTGGTGAGCATGTAAACCTATAACAGGATGTTGGTGAGCATGTAAACCTATAACAGGATGTTGGTGAGCATGTAAACCTATAACAGGATGTTGGTGAGCATGTAAACCTATAACAGGATGTTGGTGAACATGTAAACCTATAACAGGATGTTGGTGAACATGTAAACCTATAACAGGATGTTGGTGTGCATGTAAACCTATAACAGGATGTTGGTGTGCATGTAAACCTATAACAGGATGTTGGTGAACATGTAAACCTATAACAGGATGTTGGTGAACATGTAAACCTATAACAGGATGTTGGTGAACATGTAAACCTATAACAGGATGTTGGTGAACATGTAAACCTATAACAGGATGTTGGTGAGCATGTAAACCTATAACAGGATGTTGGTGAACATGTAAACCTATAACAGGATGTTGGTGAACATGTAAACCTATAACAGGATGTTGGTGAACATGTAAACCTATAACAGGATGTTGGTGAGCATGTAAACCTATAACAGGATGTTGGTGAACATGTAAACCTATAACAGGATGTTGGTGAACATGTAAACCTATAACAGGATGTTGGTGAACATGTAAACCTATAACAGGATGTTGGTGAACATGTAAACCTATAACAGGATGTTGGTGAGCATGTAAACCTATAACAGGATGTTGGTGAACATGTAAACCTATAACAGGATGTTGGTGAACATGTAAACCTATAACAGGATGTTGGTGTGCATGTAAACGTGGTCAGTGTTGTGACAGCCCTCTAGAAATCCTCTTTCCATTAAACGTGTGCTTGTCCTCCCAAGCTGGGTAAATAAATAAATCCCCAGCCTTAAGTTCCCCCTTGAAGTCCCCTGTCGACTTGAACCTTTTAATCCTTCCTCTCCACTGTCGCTATGTTTTTCTTATTTGTGTTTAAAAAAATATTTTGTCAAAAAATGCTTGAGTTTCTAGCGGCATTACGGACAATGTTCAATGTTTTTGTTCATATAAAGCAATAATGCTGCAACATGATCTATTATAACCAGTCTCTCCATGCTGCAACATGATCTGTTATAACCAGTATCTCCATGCTGCAACATGATCTGTTATAACCAGTCTCTCCATGCTGCAACATGATCTGTTATAACCAGTCTCTCCATGCTGCAACATGATCTGTTATAACCAGTCTCTCCATGCTGCAACATGATCTATTATAACCAGTCTCTCCATGCTGCAACATGATCTGTTATAACCAGTCTCTCCATGCTGCAACATGATCTGTTATAACCAGTCTCTCCATGCTGCAGCATGATCTGTTATAACCAGTCTCTCCATGCTGCAACATGATCTGTTATAACCAGTCTCTCCATGCTGCAACATGATCTAGTATAACCAGTCTCTCCATGCTGCAACATGATCTGTTATAACCAGTCTCTCCATGCTGCAACATGATCTATTATAACCAGTCTCTCCATGCTGCAGCATGATCTGTTATAACCAGTCTCTCCATGCTGCAACATGATCTGTTATAACCAGTCTCTCCATGCTGCAGCATGATCTGTTATAACCAGTCTCTCCATGCTGCAACATGATCTGTTATAACCAGTCTCTCCATGCTGCAACATGATCTATTATAACCAGTCTCTCCATGCTGCAACATGATCTGTTATAACCAGTCTCTCCATGCTGCAACATGATCTATTATTACCAGTCTCTCCATGCTGCAACATGATCTATTATAACCAGTCTCTCCATGCTGCAACATGATCTGTTATAACCAGTCTCTCCATGCTGCAACATGATCTGTTATAACCAGTCTCTCCATGCTGCAACATGATCTATTATAACCAGTCTCTCCATGCTGCAACATGATCTGTTATAACCAGTCTCTCCATGCTGCAACATGATCTGTTATAACCAGTCTCTCCATGCTGCAACATGATCTATTATAACCAGTCTCTCCATGCTGCAACATGATCTATTATAACCAGTCTCTCCATGCTGCAACATGATCTGTTATAACCAGTCTCTCCATGCTGTAACATGATCTGTTATAACCAGTCTCTCCATGCTGCAACATGATCTGTTATAACCAGTCTCTCCATGCTGCAACATGATCTATTATAACCAGTCTCTCCATGCTGCAACATGATCTGTTATAACCAGTCTCTCCATGCTGAAACATGATCTATTATAACCAGTCTCTCCATGCTGCAACATGATCTGTTATAACCAGTCTCTCCATGCTGCAACATGATCTGTTATAACCAGTCTCTCCATGCTGCAGCATGATCTGTTATAACCAGTCTCTCCATGCTGCAACATGATCTGTTATTACCAGTCTCTCCATGCTGCAACATGATCTGTTATAACCAGTCTCTCCATGCTGCAACATGATCTGTTATAACCAGTCTCTCCATGCTGCAACATGATCTATTATAACCAGTCTCTCCATGCTGCAACATGATCTGTTATAACCAGTCTCTCCATGCTGCAACATGATCTGTTATAACCAGTCTCTCCATGCTGCAACATGATCTGTTATAACCAGTCTCTCCATGCTGCAACATGATCTGTTATAACCAGTCTCTCCATGCTGCAACATGATCTATTATAACCAGTCTCTCCATGCTGCAACATGATCTATTATAACCAGTCTCTCCATGCTGCAACATGATCTGTTATAACCAGTCTCTCCATGCTGCAACATGATCTGTTATAACCAGTCTCTCCATGCTGCAACATGATCTATTATAACCAGTCTCTCCATGCTGCAACATGATCTGTTATAACCAGTCTCTCCATGCTGCAACATGATCTGTTATAACCAGTCTCTCCATGCTGCAACATGATCTATTATAACCAGTCTCTCCATGCTGCAACATGATCTATTATAACCAGTCTCTCCATGCTGCAACATGATCTGTTATAACCAGTCTCTCCATGCTGCAACATGATCTGTTATAACCAGTCTCTCCATGCTGCAACATGATCTATTATAACCAGTCTCTCCATGCTGCAACATGATCTGTTATAACCAGTCTCTCCATGCTGCAACATGATCTGTTATAACCAGTCTCTCCATGCTGCAACATGATCTATTATAACCAGTCTCTCCATGCTGCAACATGATCTGTTATAACCAGTCTCTCCATGCTGCAACATGATCTATTATTACCAGTCTCTCCATGCTGCAACATGATCTATTATAACCAGTCTCTCCATGCTGCAACATGATCTGTTATAACCAGTCTCTCCATGCTGCAACATGATCTGTTATAACCAGTCTCTCCATGCTGCAACATGATCTATTATAACCAGTCTCTCCATGCTGCAACATGATCTGTTATAACCAGTCTCTCCATGCTGCAACATGATCTGTTATAACCAGTCTCTCCATGCTGCAACATGATCTATTATAACCAGTCTCTCCATGCTGCAACATGATCTGTTATAACCAGTCTCTCCATGCTGAAACATGATCTATTATAACCAGTCTCTCCATGCTGCAACATGATCTGTTATAACCAGTCTCTCCATGCTGCAACATGATCTGTTATAACCAGTCTCTCCATGCTGCAGCATGATCTGTTATAACCAGTCTCTCCATGCTGCAACATGATCTGTTATTACCAGTCTCTCCATGCTGCAACATGATCTGTTATAACCAGTCTCTCCATGCTGCAACATGATCTGTTATAACCAGTCTCTCCATGCTGCAACATGATCTATTATAACCAGTCTCTCCATGCTGCAACATGATCTGTTATAACCAGTCTCTCCATGCTGCAACATGATCTGTTATAACCAGTCTCTCCATGCTGCAACATGATCTATTATAACCAGTCTCTCCATGCTGCAACATGATCTATTATAACCAGTCTCTCCATGCTGCAACATGATCTATTATAACCAGTCTCTCCATGCTGCAACATGATCTGTTATAACCAGTCTCTCCATGCTGCAACATGATCTGTTATAACCAGTCTCTCCATGCTGCAACATGATCTATTATAACCAGTCTCTCCATGCTGCAACATGATCTGTTATAACCAGTCTCTCCATGCTGCAACATGATCTATTATAACCAGTCTCTCCATGCTGCAACATGATCTGTTATAACCAGTCTCTCCATGCTGCAACATGATCTATTATAACCAGTCTCTCCATGCTGCAACATGATCTATTATAACCAGTCTCTCCATGCTGCAACATGATCTATTATAACCAGTCTCTCCATGCTGCAACATGATCTATTATAACCAGTCTCTCCATGCTGCAACATGATCTGTTATAACCAGTCTCTCCATGCTGCAACATGATCTGTTATAACCAGTCTCTCCATGCTGCAACATGATCTATTATAACCAGTCTCTCCATGCTGCAACATGATCTATTATAACCAGTCTCTCCATGCTGCAACATGATCTGTTATAACCAGTCTCTCCATGCTGCAACATGATCTATTATAACCAGTCTCTCCATGCTGCAACATGATCTGTTATAACCAGTCTCTCCATGCTGCAACATGATCTTTTATAACCAGTCTCTCCATGCTGCAACATGATCTGTTATAACCAGTCTCTCCATGCTGCAACATGATCTGTTATAACCAGTCTCTCCATGCTGCAACATGATCTGTTATAACCAGTCTCTCCATGCTGCAACATGATCTGTTATAACCAGTCTCTCCATGCTGCAACATGATCTGTTATAACCAGTCTCTCCATGCTGCAACATGATCTATTATAACCAGTCTCTCCATGCTGCAACATGATCTATTATAACCAGTCTCTCCATGCTGCAACATGATCTATTATAACCAGTCTCTCTATGCTGCAACATGATCTGTTATAACCAGTCTCTCCATGCTGCAACATGATCTGTTATAACCAGTCTCTCCATGCTGCAACATGATCTATTATAACCAGTCTCTCCATGCTGCAACATGCTCTATTATAACCAGTCTCTCCATGCTGCAACATGATCTATTATAACCAGTCTCTCCATGCTGCAACATGATCTATTATAACCAGTCTCTCCATGCTGCAACATGATCTGTTATAACCAGTCTCTCCATGCTGCAACATGATCTATTATAACCAGTCTCTCCATGCTGCAACATGATCTAGTCTCTCTCTCAGTGATCAGCTGCTGTGGTTGGCTGTTAGGACATTCTATCTCAGTGTTCTCAGTGATCAGCTGCTGTGGTTGGCTGTTAGGACATTCTATCTCAGTGTTCTCAGTGATCAGCTGCTGTGGTTGGCTGTTAGGACATTCTATCTGTGTTCTCAGTGATCAGCTGCTGTGGTTGGCTGTTAGGACATTCTATCTCAGTGTTCTAAGTGATCAGCTGCTGTGATTGGCTGTTAGGACATTCTATCTCAGTGTTCTCAGTGATCAGCTGCTGTGGTTGGCTATGAGGACATTCTATCTCAGTGTTCTCAGTGATCAGCTGCTGTGGTTGGCTGTTAGGACATTCTATCTCAGTGTTCTCAGTGATCAGCTGCTGTGGTTGGCTGTTAGGACATTCTATCTCAGTGTTCTCAGTGATCAGCTACTGTGGTTGGCTGTTAGGACATTCTATCTCAGTGTTCTCAGTGATAAGCTGCTGTGGTTGGCTGTGAGGACATTCTATCTCAGTGTTCTCAGTGATCAGCTGCTGTGGTTGGCTGTGAGGACATTCTATCTCAGTGTTCTCAGTGATCAGCTGCTGTGGTTGGCTGTTAGGACATTCTATCTGTGTTCTCAGTGATCAGCTGCTGTGGTTGGCTGTTAGGACATTCTATCTCAGTGTTCTAAGTGATCAGCTGCTGTGGTTGGCTGTTAGGGCATTCTATCTCAGTGTTCTCAGTGATCAGCTGCTGTGGTTGGCTGTTAGGACATTCTATCTCAGTGTTCTCAGTGATCAGCTTCTGTGGTTGGCTGTTAGGACATTCTATCTCAGTGTTCTAAGTGATCAGCTGCTGTGATTGGCTGTTAGGACATTCTATCTCAGTGTTCTCAGTGATCAGCTGCTGTGGTTGGCTGTGAGGACATTCTATCTCAGTGTTCTCAGTGATCAGCTGCTGTGGTTGGCTGTTAGGACATTCTATCTCAGTGTTCTCAGTGATCAGCTGCTGTGGTTGGCTGTTAGGACATTCTATCTCAGTGTTCTCAGTGATCAGCTGCTGTGGTTGGCTGTTAGGACATTCTATCTCAGTGTTCTCAGTGATAAGCTGCTGTGGTTGGCTGTGAGGACATTCTATCTCAGTGTTCTCAGTGATCAGCTGCTGTGGTTGGCTGTGAGGACATTCTATCTCAGTGTTCTCAGTGATCAGCTGCTGTGGTTGGCTGTTAGGACATTCTATCTCAGTGATCAGCTGCTGTGGTTGGCTGTGAGGACATTCTATCTCAGTGTTCTCAGTGATCAGCTGCTGTGGTTGGCTGTGAGGACATTCTATCTCAGTGTTCTCAGTGATCAGCTGCTGTGGTTGGCTGTTAGGACATTCTATCTCAGTGATCAGCTGCTGTGGTTGGCTGTGAGGACATTCTATCTCAGTGTTCTCAGTGATCAGCTGCTGTGGTTGGCTGTTAGGACATTCTATCTGTGTTCTCAGTGATCAGCTGCTGTGGTCGGCTGTGAGGACATTCTATCTCAGTGATCAGCTGCTGTGGTTGGCTGTGAGGCCATTCTATCTCAGTGTTCTCAGTGATCAGCTGCTGTGGTTGGCTGTGAGGACATTCTATCTCAGTGTTCTCAGTGATCAGCTGCTGTGGTCGGCTGTGAGGACATTCTATCTCAGTGATCAGCTGCTGTGGTTGGCTGTGAGGCCATTCTATCTCAGTGTTCTCAGTGATCAGCTGCTGTGGTTGGCTGTGAGGACATTCTATCTCAGTGTTCTCACTGATCAGCTGCTGTGGTTGGCTGTTAGGACATTCTATCTCAGTGTTCTCAGTGATCAGCTGCTGTGGTTGGCTGTGAGGACATTCTATCTCAGTGTTCTCAGTGATAAGCTGCTGTGGTTGGCTGTGAGGACATTCTATCTCAGTGTTCTCAGTGATCAGCTGCTGTGGTTGGCTGTGAGGACATTCTATATCAGTGTTCTCAGTGATCAGCTGCTGTGGTTGGCTGTGAGGACATTCTATATCAGTGTTCTCAGTGATCAGCTGCTGTGGTTGGCTGTGATGACATTCTATCTCAGTGTTCTCAGTGATCAGCTGCTGTGTCGGCTGTGAGGACATTCTATCTCAGTGATCAGCTGCTGTGGTTGGCTGTTAGGACATTCTATCTCAGTGTTCTCAGTGATCAGCTGCTGTGGTTGGCTGTTAGGACATTCTATCTCAGTGTTCTCAGTGATCAGCTGCTGTGGTTGGCTGTGATGATATTCTATCTCAGTGTTCTCAGTGATCAGCTGCTGTGGTTGGCTGTTAGGACATTCTATCTCAGTGTTCTCAGTAATCAGCTGCTGTGGTTGGCTGTGAGGACATTCTATCTCAGTGTTCTCAGTGATCAGCTGCTGTGGTTGGCTGTTAGGACATTCTATCTCAGTGTTCTCAGTGATCAGCTGCTGTGGTTGGCTGTGAGGACATTCTATCTCAGTGTTCTCAGTGATCAGCTGCTGTGGTTGGCTGTTAGGACATTCTATCTCAGTGATCAGCTGCTGTGGTTGGCTGTGAGGACATTCTATCTCAGTGTTCTCAGTGATCAGCTGCTGTGGTTGGCTGTGAGGACATTCTATCTCAGTGTTCTCAGTGATCAGCTGCTGTGGTTGGCTGTTAGGACATTCTATCTCAGTGATCAGCTGCTGTGGTTGGCTGTGAGGACATTCTATCTCAGTGTTCTCAGTGATCAGCTGCTGTGGTTGGCTGTTAGGACATTCTATCTGTGTTCTCAGTGATCAGCTGCTGTGGTCGGCTGTGAGGACATTCTATCTCAGTGATCAGCTGCTGTGGTTGGCTGTGAGGCCATTCTATCTCAGTGTTCTCAGTGATCAGCTGCTGTGGTTGGCTGTGAGGACATTCTATCTCAGTGTTCTCAGTGATCAGCTGCTGTGGTCGGCTGTGAGGACATTCTATCTCAGTGATCAGCTGCTGTGGTTGGCTGTGAGGCCATTCTATCTCAGTGTTCTCAGTGATCAGCTGCTGTGGTTGGCTGTGAGGACATTCTATCTCAGTGTTCTCACTGATCAGCTGCTGTGGTTGGCTGTTAGGACATTCTATCTCAGTGTTCTCAGTGATCAGCTGCTGTGGTTGGCTGTGAGGACATTCTATCTCAGTGTTCTCAGTGATAAGCTGCTGTGGTTGGCTGTGAGGACATTCTATCTCAGTGTTCTCAGTGATCAGCTGCTGTGGTTGGCTGTGAGGACATTCTATCTCAGTGTTCTCAGTGATCAGCTGCTGTGGTTGGCTGTGAGGACATTCTATATCAGTGTTCTCAGTGATCAGCTGCTGTGGTTGGCTGTGATGACATTCTATCTCAGTGTTCTCAGTGATCAGCTGCTGTGTCGGCTGTGAGGACATTCTATCTCAGTGATCAGCTGCTGTGGTTGGCTGTTAGGACATTCTATCTCAGTGTTCTCAGTGATCAGCTGCTGTGGTTGGCTGTTAGGACATTCTATCTCAGTGTTCTCAGTGATCAGCTGCTGTGGTTGGCTGTGATGATATTCTATCTCAGTGTTCTCAGTGATCAGCTGCTGTGGTTGGCTGTTAGGACATTCTATCTCAGTGTTCTCAGTAATCAGCTGCTGTGGTTGGCTGTGAGGACATTCTATCTCAGTGTTCTCAGTGATCAGCTGCTGTGGTTGGCTGTTAGGACATTCTATCTCAGTGTTCTCAGTGATCAGCTGCTGTGGTTGGCTGTGAGGCCATTCTATCTCAGTGTTCTCAGTGATCAGCTGCTGTGGTTGGCTGTGAGGACATTCTATCTCAGTGTTCTCACTGATCAGCTGCTGTGGTTGGCTGTTAGGACATTCTATCTCAGTGTTCTCAGTGATCAGCTGCTGTGGTTGGCTGTGAGGACATTCTATCTCAGTGTTCTCAGTGATAAGCTGCTGTGGTTGGCTGTGAGGACATTCTATCTCAGTGTTCTCAGTGATCAGCTGCTGTGGTTGGCTGTGAAGACATTCTATCTCAGTGTTCTCAGTGATCAGCTGCTGTGGTTGGCTGTGAGGACATTCTATATCAGTGTTCTCAGTGATCAGCTGCTGTGGTTGGCTGTGATGACATTCTATCTCAATGTTCTCAGTGATCAGCTGCTGTGTCGGCTGTGAGGACATTCTATCTCAGTGATCAGCTGCTGTGGTTGGCTGTGATGATATTCTATCTCAGTGTTGTCAGTGATCAGCTGCTGTGGTTGGCTGTTAGGACATTCTATCTCAGTGTTCTCAGTAATCAGCTGCTGTGGTTTGCTGTGAGGACATTCTATCTCAGTGTTCTCAGTGATCAGCTGCTGTGGTTGGCTGTTAGGACATTCTATCTCAGTGTTCTCAGTGATCAGCTGCTGTGGTTGGCTGTTAGGACATTCTATCTTAGTGTTCTCAGTGATCAGCTGCTGTGGTTGGCTGTTAGGACATTCTATCAGTGTTCTCAGTGATCAGCTGCTGTGGTTGGCTGTGAGGACATTCTATCTCAGTGTTCTCAGTGATCAGCTGCTGTGGTTGGCTGTGATGACATTCTATCTCAGTGTTCTCAGTGATAAGCTGCTGTGGTTGGCTGTGAGGACATTCTATCTCAGTGTTCTCAGTGATCAGCTGCTGTGGTCGGCTGTGAGGACATTCTATCTCAGTGATCAGCTGCTGTGGTTGGCTGTGATGATATTCTATCTCAGTGTTCTCAGTGATCAGCTGCTGTGGTTGGCTGTTAGGACATTCTATCTCAGTGTTCTCAGTAATCAGCTGCTGTGGTTTGCTGTGAGGACATTCTATCTCAGTGTTCTCAGTGATCAGCTGCTGTGGTTGGCTGTTAGGACATTCTATCTCAGTGTTCTCAGTGATCAGCTGCTGTGGTTGGCTGTTAGGACATTCTATCTTAGTGTTCTCAGTGATCAGCTGCTGTGGTTGGCTGTTAGGACATTCTATCAGTGTTCTCAGTGATCAGCTGCTGTGGTTGGCTGTGAGGACATTCTATCTCAGTGTTCTCAGTGATCAGCTGCTGTGGTTGGCTGTGATGACATTCTATCTCAGTGTTCTCAGTGATAAGCTGCTGTGGTTGGCTGTGAGGACATTCTATCTCAGTGTTCTCAGTGATCAGCTGCTGTGGTCGGCTGTGAGGACATTCTATCTCAGTGATCAGCTGCTGTGGTTGGCTGTTAGGACATTCTATCTCAGTGTTCTCAGTGATCAGCTGCTGTGGTCGGCTGTGCGGACATTCTATCTCAGTGATCAGCTGCTGTGGTTGGCTGTTAGGACATTCTATCTCAGTGTTCACAGTGATCAGCTGCTGTGGTTGGCTGTTAGGACATTCTATCTCAGTGTTCTCAGTGATCAGCTGCTGTGGTTGGCTGTTAGGACATTCTATCTCAGTGTTCTCAGTGATCAGCTGCTGTGGTTGGCTGTGAGGACATTCTATCTCAGTGTTCTCAGTGATAAGCTGCTGTGGTTGGCTGTGAGGACATTCTATATCAGTGTTCTCAGTGATCAGCTGCTGTGGTTGGCTGTGATGACATTCTATCTCAATGTTCTCAGTGATCAGCTGCTGTGTCGGCTGTGAGGACATTCTATCTCAGTGATCAGCTGCTGTGGTTGGCTGTGATGATATTCTATCTCAGTGTTGTCAGTGATCAGCTGCTGTGGTTGGCTGTTAGGACATTCTATCTCAGTGTTCTCAGTAATCAGCTGCTGTGGTTTGCTGTGAGGACATTCTATCTCAGTGTTCTCAGTGATCAGCTGCTGTGGTTGGCTGTTAGGACATTCTATCTCAGTGTTCTCAGTGATCAGCTGCTGTGGTTGGCTGTTAGGACATTCTATCTTAGTGTTCTCAGTGATCAGCTGCTGTGGTTGGCTGTTAGGACATTCTATCAGTGTTCTCAGTGATCAGCTGCTGTGGTTGGCTGTGAGGACATTCTATCTCAGTGTCCTCAGTGATCAGCTGCTGTGGTTGGCTGTGATGACATTCTATCTCAGTGTTCTCAGTGATAAGCTGCTGTGGTTGGCTGTGAGGACATTCTATCTCAGTGTTCTCAGTGATCAGCTGCTGTGGTCGGCTGTGAGGACATTCTATCTCAGTGATCAGCTGCTGTGGTTGGCTGTGATGATATTCTATCTCAGTGTTCTCAGTGATCAGCTGCTGTGGTTGGCTGTTAGGACATTCTATCTCAGTGTTCTCAGTAATCAGCTGCTGTGGTTTGCTGTGAGGACATTCTATCTCAGTGTTCTCAGTGATCAGCTGCTGTGGTTGGCTGTTAGGACATTCTATCTCAGTGTTCTCAGTGATCAGCTGCTGTGGTTGGCTGTTAGGACATTCTATCTTAGTGTTCTCAGTGATCAGCTGCTGTGGTTGGCTGTTAGGACATTCTATCAGTGTTCTCAGTGATCAGCTGCTGTGGTTGGCTGTGAGGACATTCTATCTCAGTGTTCTCAGTGATCAGCTGCTGTGGTTGGCTGTGATGACATTCTATCTCAGTGTTCTCAGTGATAAGCTGCTGTGGTTGGCTGTGAGGACATTCTATCTCAGTGTTCTCAGTGATCAGCTGCTGTGGTCGGCTGTGAGGACATTCTATCTCAGTGATCAGCTGCTGTGGTTGGCTGTTAGGACATTCTATCTCAGTGTTCTCAGTGATCAGCTGCTGTGGTCGGCTGTGAGGACATTCTATCTCAGTGATCAGCTGCTGTGGTTGGCTGTTAGGACATTCTATCTCAGTGTTCTCAGTGATCAGCTGCTGTGGTTGGCTGTTAGGACATTCTATCTCAGTGTTCTCAGTGATCAGCTGCTGTGGTTGGCTGTTAGGACATTCTATCTCAGTGTTCTCAGTGATCAGCTGCTGTGGTTGGCTGTTAGGACATTCTATCTCAGTGTTCTCAGTGATCAGCTGCTGTGGTTGGCTGTTAGGACATTCTATCTCAGTGTTCTCAGTGATCAGCTGCTGTGGTTGGCTGTTAGGACATTCTATCTCAGTGTTCTCAGTGATCAGCTGCTGTGGTTGGCTGTGAGGACATTCTATCTCAGTTTTCTCAGTGATCAGCTGCTGTGGTTGGCTGTGAGGACATTCTATCTCAGTGTTCTCAGTGATCAGCTGCTGTGTTTGGCTGTTAGGACATTCTATCTCAGTGTTCTCAGTGATCAGCTGCTGTGGTTGGCTGTTAGGACATTCTATCTCAGTGTTCTCAGTGATCAGCTGCTGTGGTTGGCTGTTAGGACATTCTATCTCAGTGTTCTCAGTGATCAGCTGCTGTGGTTGGCTGTGAGGACATTCTATCTCAGTGTTCTCAGTGATCAGCTGCTGTGGTTGGCTGTAAGGACATTCTATCTCAGTGTTCTCAGTGATCAGCTGCTGTGGTTGGCTGTGAGGACATTCTATCTCAGTGTTCTCAGTGATCAGCTGCTCTGGTTGGCTGTGAGGACATTCTATCTCAGTTTTCTCAGTGATCAGCTGCTGTGGTTGGCTGTGAGGACATTCTATCTCAGTGTTCTCAGTGATCAGCTGCTGTGTTTGGCTGTTAGGACATTCTATCTGTGTTCTCAGTGATCAGCTGCTGTGGTTGGCTGTGAGGACATTCTATCTCAGTGTTCTCAGTGATCAGCTGCTGTGGTTGGCTGTAAGGACATTCTATCTCAGTGTTCTCAGTGATCAGCTGCTGTGGATGGCTGTTAGGACATTCTATCTCAGTGTTCTCAGTGATCAGCTGCTGTGGTTGGCTGTGAGGACATTCTATCTCAGTGTTCTCAGTGATCAGCTGCTGTGGTTGGCTGTTAGGACATTCTATCTCAGTGTTCTCACTGATCAGCTGCTGTGGTTGGCTGTTAGGACATTCTATCTCAGTGTTCTCAGTGATCAGCTGCTGTGGTTGGCTGTGAGGACATTCTATCTCAGTGTTCTCAGTGATCAGCTGCTGTGGTTGGCTGTTAGGACATTCTATCTCAATGTTCTCAGTGATCAGTTGCTGTGGTTGGCTGTGAGGACATTCTATCTCAGTGTTCTCAGTGATCAGCTGCTGTGGTTGGCTGTGATGACATTCTATCTCAGTGTTCTCAGTGATCAGCTGCTGTGGTCGGCTGTGAGGACATTCTATCTCAGTGATCAGCTGCTGTGGTTGGCTGTGATGACATTCTATCTCAGTGTTCTCAGTGATCAGCTGCTGTGGTTGGCTGTTAGGACATTCTATCTCAGTGTTCTCAGTGATCACCTGCTGTGGTCGGCTGTGAGGACATTCTATCTCAGTGATCAGCTGCTGTGTTTGGCTGTTAGGACATTCTATCTCAGTGTTCTCAGTGATCAGCTGCTGTGGTTGGCTGTTAGGACATTCTATCTCAGTGTTCTCAGTGATCAGCTGCTGTGGTTGGCTGTTAGGACATTCTATCTCAGTGTTCTCAGTGATCAGCTGCTGTGGTTGGCTGTGAGGACATTCTATCTCAGTGTTCTCAGTGATCAGCTGCTGTGGTTGGCTGTTAGGACATTCTATCTCAATGTTCTCAGTGATCAGTTGCTGTGGTTGGCTGTGAGGACATTCTATCTCAGTGTTCTCAGTGATCAGCTGCTGTGGTTGGCTGTGATGACATTCTATCTCAGTGTTCTCAGTGATCAGCTGCTGTGGTCGGCTGTGAGGACATTCTATCTCAGTGATCAGCTGCTGTGGTTGGCTGTGATGACATTCTATCTCAGTGTTCTCAGTGATCAGCTGCTGTGGTTGGCTGTTAGGACATTCTATCTCAGTGTTCTCAGTGATCAGCTGCTGTGGTCGGCTGTGAGGACATTCTATCTCAGTGATCAGCTGCTGTGGTTGGCTGTTAGGACATTCTATCTCAGTGTTCTCAGTGATCAGCTGCTGTGGTTGGCTGTTAGGACATTCTATCTCAGTGTTCTCAGTGATCAGCTGCTGTGGTTGGCTGTTAGGACATTCTATCTCAGTGTTCTCAGTGATCAGCTGCTGTGGTTGGCTGTTAGGACATTCTATCTCAGTGTTCTCAGTGATCAGCTGCTGTGGTTGGCTGTTAGGACATTCTATCTCAGTGTTCTCAGTGATCAGCTGCTGTGGTTGGCTGTGAGGACATTCTATCTCAGTTTTCTCAGTGATCAGCTGCTGTGGTTGGCTGTGAGGACATTCTATCTCAGTGTTCTCAGTGATCAGCTGCTGTGTTTGGCTGTTAGGACATTCTATCTGTGTTCTCAGTGATCAGCTGCTGTGGTTGGCTGTGAGGACATTCTATCTCAGTGTTCTCAGTGATCAGCTGCTGTGTTTGGCTGTTAGGACATTCTATCTCAGTGTTCTCAGTGATCAGCTGCTGTGGTTGGCTGTTAGGACATTCTATCTCAGTGTTCTCAGTGATCAGCTGCTGTGGTTGGCTGTGAGGACATTCTATCTCAGTGTTCTCAGTGATCAGCTGCTGTGGTTGGCTGTTAGGACATTCTATCTCAGTGTTCTCAGTGATCAGCTGCTGTGGTTGGCTGTGATGACATTCTATCTCAGTGTTCTCAGTGATCTGCTGCTGTGGTCTTGCTGTGAGGACATTCTATCTCAGTGATCAGCTGCTGTGGTTGGCTGTGATGACATTCTATCTCAGTGTTCTCAGTGATCAGCTGCTGTGGTTGGCTGTTAGGACATTCTATCTCAGTGTTCTCAGTGATCAGCTGCTGTGGTCGGCTGTGAGGACATTCTATCTCAGTGATCAGCTGCTGTGGTTGGCTGTTAGGACATTCTATCTCAGTGTTCTCAGTGATCAGCTGCTGTGGTTGGCTGTTAGGACATTCTATCTCAGTGTTCTCAGTGATCAGCTGCTGTGGTTGGCTGTTAGGACATTCTATCTCAGTGTTCTCAGTGATCAGCTGCTGTGGTTGGCTGTTAGGACATTCTATCTCAGTGTTCTCAGTGATCAGCTGCTGTGGTTGGCTGTTAGGACATTCTATCTCAGTGTTCTCAGTGATCAGCTGCTGTGGTTGGCTGTTAGGACATTCTATCTCAGTGTTCTCAGTGATCAGCTGCTGTGGTTGGCTGTGAGGACATTCTATCTCAGTTTTCTCAGTGATCAGCTGCTGTGGTTGGCTGTGAGGACATTCTATCTCAGTGTTCTCAGTGATCAGCTGCTGTGTTTGGCTGTTAGGACATTCTATCTGTGTTCTCAGTGATCAGCTGCTGTGGTTGGCTGTGAGGACATTCTATCTCAGTGTTCTCAGTGATCAGCTGCTGTGGTTGGCTGTTAGGACATTCTATCTCAGTGTTCTCAGTGATCAGCTGCTGTGGTTGGCTGTTAGGACATTCTATCTCAGTGTTCTCAGTGATCAGCTGCTGTGGTTGGCTGTGAGGACATTCTATCTCAGTGTTCTCAGTGATCAGCTGCTGTGGTTGGCTGTTAGGACATTCTATCTCAGTGTTCTCAGTGATCAGCTGCTGTGGTTGGCTGTGAGGACATTCTATCTCAGTGTTCTCAGTGATCAGCTGCTGTGGTTGGCTGTGAGGACATTCTATCTCAGTTTTCTCAGTGATCAGATGCTGTGGTTGGCTGTGAGGACATTCTATCTCAGTGTTCTCAGTGATCAGCTGCT
Organism: Salmo salar; assembly: GCF_905237065.1. Taxonomy (NCBI): domain Eukaryota; kingdom Metazoa; phylum Chordata; class Actinopteri; order Salmoniformes; family Salmonidae; genus Salmo; species Salmo salar. Next base: position 108,196,493 of record NC_059452.1, read on the forward strand.
GTGGTCGGCTGTTAGGACATTCTATCTCAGTGATCAGCTGCTGTGGTTGGCTGTTAGGACATTCTATCTCAGTGTTCTCAGTGATCAGCTGCTGTGGTTGGCTGTGATGACATTCTATCTCAGTGTTCTCAGTGATCAGCTGCTGTGGTTGGCTGTTAGGACATTCTATCTCAGTGTTCTCAGTAATCAGCTGCTGTGGTTGGCTGTGAGGACATTCTATCTCAGTGTTCTCAGTGATCAGCTGCTGTGGTTGGCTGTTAGGACATTCTATCTTAGTGTTCTCAGTGATCAGCTGCTCTGGTTGGCTGTTAGGACATTCTATCAGTGTTCTCAGTGATCAGCTGCTGTGGTCGGCTGTGAGGACATTCTATCTCAGTGATCAGCTGCTGTTGTTGGCTGTTAGGACATTCTATCTCAGTGTTCTCAGTGATCAGCTGCTGTGGTTGGCTGTGATGACATTCTATCTCAGTGATCAGCTGCTGTGGTTGGCTGTTAGGACATTCTATCTCAGTGTTCTCAGTAATCAGCTGCTGTGGTCGGCTGTGAGGACATTCTATCTCAGTGATCAGCTGCTGTGGTTGGCTGTTAGGACATTCTATCTCAGTGTTCTCAGTGATCAGCTGCTGTGGTTGGCTGTTAGGACATTCTATCTCAGTGTTCTCAGTGATCAGCTGCTGTGGTTGGCTGTTAGGACATTCTATCTCAGTGTTCTCAGTGATCAGCTGCTGTGGTTGGCTGTTAGGACATTCTATCTCAGTGTTCTCATTGATCAGCTGCTGTGGTTGGCTGTGAGGACATTCTATCTCAGTTTTCTCAGTGATCAGCTGCTGTGGTTGGCTGTGAGGACATTCTATCTCAGTGTTCTCAGTGATCAGCTGCTGTGTTTGGCTGTTAGGACATTCTATCTGTGTTCTCAGTGATCAGCTGCTGTGGTTGGCTGTGAGGACATTCTATCTCAGTGTTCTCAGTGATCAGCTGCTGTGGTTGGATGTTAGGACATTCTATCTCAGTGTTCTCAGTGATCAGCTGCTGTGGTTGGCTGTGAGGACATTCTATATCAGTGTTCTCAGTGATCAGCTGCTGTGGTTGGCTGTGATGACATTCTATCTCAGTGTTCTCAGTGATCAGCTGCTGTGGTCGGCTGTGAGTACATTCTATCTCAGTGATCAGCTGCTGTGGTTGGCTGTTAGGACATTCTATCTCAGTGTTCTCAGTGATCAGCTGCTGTGGTTGGCTGTGATGACATTCTATCTCAGTGATCAGCTGCTGTGGTTGGCTGTTAGGACATTCTATCTCAGTGTTCTCAGTAATCAGCTGCTGTGGTCGGCTGTGAGGACAATCTATCTCAGTGATCAGCTGCTGTGGTTGGCTGTTAGGACATTCTATCTCAGTGTTCTCAGTGATCAGCTTCTGTGGTTGGCTGTTAGGACATTCTATCTCAGTGTTCTAAGTGATCAGCTGCTGTGATTGGCTGTTAGGACATTCTATCTCAGTGTTCTCAGTGATCAGCTGCTGTGGTTGGCTGTGAGGACATTCTATCTCAGTGTTGTCAGTGATCAGCTGCTGTGGTTGGCTGTTAGGACATTCTATCTCAGTGTTCTCAGTGATCAGCTGCTGTGGTTGGCTGTTAGGACATTCTATCTCAGTGTTCTCAGTGATCAGCTGCTGTGGTTGGCTGTTAGGACATTCTATCTCAGTGTTCTCAGTGATAAGCTGCTGTGGTTGGCTGTGAGGACATTCTATCTCAGTGTTCTCAGTGATCAGCTGCTGTGGTTGGCTGTGAGGACATTCTATCTCAGTGTTCTCAGTGATCAGCTGCTGTGGTTGGATGTTAGGACATTCTATCTCAGTGTTCTCAGTGATCAGCTGCTGTGGTTGGCTGTGAGGACATTCTATATCAGTGTTCTCAGTGATCAGCTGCTGTGGTTGGCTGTGATGACATTCTATCTCAGTGTTCTCAGTGATCAGCTGCTGTGGTCGGCTGTGAGTACATTCTATCTCAGTGATCAGCTGCTGTGGTTGGCTGTTAGGACATTCTATCTCAGTGTTCTCAGTGATCAGCTGCTGTGGTTGGCTGTGATGATATTCTATCTCAGTGTTCTCAGTGATCAGCTGCTGTGGTTGGCTGTTAGGACATTCTATCTCAGTGTTCTCAGTAATCAGCTGCTGTGGTTGGCTGTGAGGACATTCTATCTCAGTGTTCTCAGTGATCAGCTGCTGTGGTTGGCTGTTAGGACATTCTATCTCAGTTTTCTCAGTGATCAGCTGCTGTGGTTGGCTGTGAGGACATTCTATCTCAGTGTTCTCAGTGATCAGCTGCTGTGTTTGGCTGTTAGGACATTCTATCTGTGTTCTCAGTGATCAGCTGCTGTGGTTGGCTGTTAGGACATTCTATCTCAGTGTTCTCAGTGATCAGCTTCTGTGGTTGGCTGTGAGGACATTCTATCTCAGTGTTCTAAGTGATCAGCTGCTGTGATTGGCTGTTAGGACATTCTATCTCAGTGTTCTCAGTGATCAGCTGCTGTGGTTGGCTGTGAGGACATTCTATCTCAGTGTTCTCAGTGATAAGCTGCTGTGGTTGGCTGTGAGGACATTCTATCTCAGTGTTCTCAGTGATCAGCTGCTGTGGTTGGCTGTGAGGACATTCTATCTCAGTGTTCTCAGTGATCAGCTGCTGTGGTTGGATGTTAGGACATTCTATCTCAGTGTTCTCAGTGATCAGCTGCTGTGGTTGGCTGTGAGGACATTCTATATCAGTGTTCTCAGTGATCAGCTGCTGTGGTTGGCTGTGATGACATTCTATCTCAGTGTTCTCAGTGATCAGCTGCTGTGGTCGGCTGTGAGTACATTCTATCTCAGTGATCAGCTGCTGTGGTTGGCTGTTAGGACATTCTATCTCAGTGTTCTCAGTGATCAGCTGCTGTGGTTGGCTGTGATGACATTCTATCTCAGTGATCAGCTGCTGTGGTTGGCTGTTAGGACATTCTATCTCAGTGTTCTCAGTAATCAGCTGCTGTGGTCGGCTGTGAGGACAATCTATCTCAGTGATCAGCTGCTGTGGTTGGCTGTTAGGACATTCTATCTCAGTGTTCTCAGTGATCAGCTTCTGTGGTTGGCTGTTAGGACATTCTATCTCAGTGTTCTAAGTGATCAGCTGCTGTGATTGGCTGTTAGGACATTCTATCTCAGTGTTCTCAGTGATCAGCTGCTGTGGTTGGCTGTGAGGACATTCTATCTCAGTGTTGTCAGTGATCAGCTGCTGTGGTTGGCTGTTAGGACATTCTATCTCAGTGTTCTCAGTGATCAGCTGCTGTGGTTGGCTGTTAGGACATTCTATCTCAGTGTTCTCAGTGATCAGCTGCTGTGGTTGGCTGTTAGGACATTCTATCTCAGTGTTCTCAGTGATAAGCTGCTGTGGTTGGCTGTGAGGACATTCTATCTCAGTGTTCTCAGTGATCAGCTGCTGTGGTTGGCTGTGAGGACATTCTATCTCAGTGTTCTCAGTGATCAGCTGCTGTGGTTGGATGTTAGGACATTCTATCTCAGTGTTCTCAGTGATCAGCTGCTGTGGTTGGCTGTGAGGACATTCTATATCAGTGTTCTCAGTGATCAGCTGCTGTGGTTGGCTGTGATGACATTCTATCTCAGTGTTCTCAGTGATCAGCTGCTGTGGTCGGCTGTGAGTACATTCTATCTCAGTGATCAGCTGCTGTGGTTGGCTGTTAGGACATTCTATCTCAGTTTTCTCAGTGATCAGCTGCTGTGGTTGGCTGTGATGATATTCTATCTCAGTGTTCTCAGTGATCAGCTGCTGTGGTTGGCTGTTAGGACATTCTATCTCAGTGTTCTCAGTAATCAGCTGCTGTGGTTGGCTGTGAGGACATTCTATCTCAGTGTTCTCAGTGATCAGCTGCTGTGGTTGGCTGTTAGGACATTCTATCTCAGTGTTCTCAGTGATCAGCTGCTGTGGTTGGCTGTGAGGACATTCTATCTCAGTGTTCTCAGTGATCAGCTGCTGTGGTTGGCTGTGAGGACATTCTATCTCAGTGTTCTCAGTGATCAGCTGCTGTGGTTGGCTGTTAGGACATTCTATCTCAGTGTTCTCAGTGATCAGCTGCTGTGGTTGGCTGTTAGGACATTCTATCTCAGTGTTCTCAGTGATCAGCTGCTGTGGTTGGCTGTGAGGACATTCTATCTCAGTGTTCTCAGTGATCAGCTGCTGTGGTTGGCTGTTAGGACATTCTATCTCAGTGTTCTCAGTGATCAGCTGCTGTGGTTGGCTGTGATGACATTCTATCTCAGTGTTCTCAGTGATCAGCTGCTGTGGTTGGCTGTGATGACATTCTATCTCAGTGTTCTCAGTGATCAGCTGCTGTGGTCGGCTGTGAGGACATTCTATCTCAGTGATCAGCTGCTGTGGTTGGCTGTTAGGACATTCTATCTCAGTGTTCTCAGTGATCAGCTGCTGTGGTTGGCTGTGATGACATTCTATCTCAGTGTTCTCAGTGATCAGCTGCTGTGGTTGGCTGTTAGGACATTCTATCTCAGTGTTCTCAGTAATCAGCTGCTGTGTTTGGCTGTGAGGACATTCTATCTCAGTGTTCTCAGTGATCAGCTGCTGTGGTTGGCTGTTAGGACATTCTATCTTAGTGTTCTCAGTGATCAGCTGCTCTGGTTGGCTGTTAGGACATTCTATCAGTGTTCTCAGTGATCAGCTGCTGTGGTCGGCTGTGAGGACATTCTATCTCAGTGATCAGCTGCTGTGGTTGGCTGTTAGGACATTCTATCTCAGTGTTCTCAGTGATCAGCTGCTGTGGTTGGCTGTGATGACATTCTATCTCAGTGATCAGCTGCTGTGGTTGGCTGTTAGGACATTCTATCTCAGTGTTCTCAGTAATCAGCTGCTGTGGTCGGCTGTGAGGACATTCTATCTCAGTGATCAGCTGCTGTGGTTGGCTGTTAGGACATTCTATCTCAGTGTTCTCAGTGATCAGCTGCTGTGGTTGGCTGTTAGGACATTCTATCTCAGTGTTCTCAGTGATCAGCTGCTGTGGTTGGCTGTTAGGACATTCTATCTCAGTGTTCTCAGTGATCAGCTGCTGTGGTTGGCTGTTAGGACATTCTATCTCAGTGTTCTCAGTGATCAGCTGCTGTGGTTGGCTGTGAGGACATTCTATCTCAGTTTTCTCAGTGATCAGCTGCTGTGGTTGGCTGTGAGGACATTCTATCTCAGTGTTCTCAGTGATCAGCTGCTATGTTTGGCTGTTAGGACATTCTATCTGTGTTCTCAGTGATCAGCTGCTGTGGTTGGCTGTTAGGACATTCTATCTCAGTGTTCTCAGTGATCAGCTTCTGTGGTTGGCTGTGAGGACATTCTATCTCAGTGTTCTAAGTGATCAGCTGCTGTGATTGGCTGTTAGGACATTCTATCTCAGTGTTCTCAGTGATCAGCTGCTGTGGTTGGCTGTGAGGACATTCTATCTCAGTGTTCTCAGTGACAAGCTGCTGTGGTTGGCTGTGAGGACATTCTATCTCAGTGTTCTCAGTGATCAGCTGCTGTGGTTGGCTGTGAGGACATTCTATCTCAGTGTTCTCAGTGATCAGCTGCTGTGGTTGGCTGTTAGGACATTCTATCTCAGTGTTCTCAGTAATCAGCTGCTGTGTTTGGCTGTGAGGACATTCTATCTCAGTGTTCTCAGTGATCAGCTGCTGTGGTTGGCTGTGATGACATTCTATCTCAGTGTTCTCAGTGATCAGCTGCTGTGGTCGGCTGTGAGTACATTCTATCTCAGTGATCAGCTGCTGTGGTTGGCTGTTAGGACATTCTATCTCAGTGTTCTCAGTGATCAGCTGCTGTGGTTGGCTGTGAGGACATTCTATCTCAGTGTTCTCAGTGATCAGCTGCTGTGGTTGGCTGTTAGGACATTCTATCTCAGTGTTCTCAGTGATCAGCTGCTGTGGTTGGCTGTGATGACATTCTATCTCAGTGATCAGCTGCTGTGGTTGGCTGTTAGGACATTCTATCTCAGTGTTCTCAGTAATCAGCTGCTGTGGTCGGCTGTGAGGACATTCTATCTCAGTGATCAGCTGCTGTGGTTGGCTGTTAGGACATTCTATCTCAGTGTTCTCAGTGATCAGCTGCTGTGGTTGGCTGTTAGGACATTCTATCTCAGTGTTCTCAGTGATCAGCTGCTGTGGTTGGCTGTTAGGACATTCTATCTCAGTGTTCTCAGTGATCAGCTGCTGTGGTTGGCTGTTAGGACATTCTATCTCAGTGTTCTCATTGATCAGCTGCTGTGGTTGGCTGTGAGGACATTCTATCTCAGTTTTCTCAGTGATCAGCTGCTGTGGTTGGCTGTGAGGACATTCTATCTCAGTGTTCTCAGTGATCAGCTGCTGTGTTTGGCTGTTAGGACATTCTATCTGTGTTCTCAGTGATCAGCTGCTGTGGTTGGCTGTTAGGACATTCTATCTCAGTGTTCTCAGTGATCAGCTTCTGTGGTTGGCTGTGAGGACATTCTATCTCAGTGTTCTAAGTGATCAGCTGCTGTGATTGGCTGTTAGGACATTCTATCTCAGTGTTCTCAGTGATCAGCTGCTGTGGTTGGCTGTGAGGACATTCTATCTCAGTGTTCTCAGTGATAAGCTGCTGTGGTTGGCTGTGAGGACATTCTATCTCAGTGTTCTCAGTGATCAGCTGCTGTGGTTGGCTGTGAGGACATTCTATCTCAGTGTTCTAAGTGATCAGCTGCTGTGATTGGCTGTTAGGACATTCTATCTCAGTGTTCTCAGTGATCAGCTGCTGTGGTTGGCTGTGAGGACATTCTATCTCAGTGTTCTCAGTGATCAGCTGCTGTGGTCGGCTGTGAGTACATTCTATCTCAGTGATCAGCTGCTGTGGTTGGCTGTGAGGACATTCTATCTCAGTGTTCTCAGTGATCAGCTGCTGTGGTTGGCTGTGAGGACATTCTATCTCAGTGTTCTCAGTGATCAGCTGCTGTGGTCGGCTGTGAGGACATTCTATCTCAGTGATCAGCTGCTGTGGTTGGCTGTTAGGACATTCTATCTCAGTGTTCTCAGTGATCAGCTGCTGTGGTTGGCTGTGATGACATTCTATCTCAGTGATCAGCTGCTGTGGTTGGCTGTTAGGACATTCTATCTCAGTGTTCTCAGTAATCAGCTGCTGTGGTCGGCTGTGAGGACATTCTATCTCAGTGATCAGCTGCTGTGGTTGGCTGTTAGGACATTCTATCTCAGTGTTCTCAGTGATCAGCTGCTGTGGTTGGCTGTGATGACATTCTATCTCAGTGATCAGCTGCTGTGGTTGGCTGTTAGGACATTCTATCTCAGTGTTCTCAGTAATCAGCTGCTGTGGTCGGCTGTGAGGACATTCTATCTCAGTGATCAGCTGCTGTGGTTGGCTGTTAGGACATTATATCTCAGTGTTCTCAGTGATCAGCTGCTGTGGTTGGCTGTTAGGACATTCTATCTCAGTGTTCTCAGTGATCAGCTGCTGTGGTTGGCTGTTAGGACATTCTATCTCAGTGTTCTCAGTGATCAGCTGCTGTGGTTGGCTGTTAGGACATTCTATCTCAGTGTTCTCAGTGATCAGCTGCTGTGGTTGGCTGTGAGGACATTCTATCTCAGTTTTCTCAGTGATCAGCTGCTGTGGTTGGCTGTGAGGACATTCTATCTCAGTGTTCTCAGTGATCAGCTGCTGTGTTTGGCTGTTAGGACATTCTATCTGTGTTCTCAGTGATCAGCTGCTGTGGTTGGCTGTTAGGACATTCTATCTCAGTGTTCTCAGTGATCAGCTTCTGTGGTTGGCTGTGAGGACATTCTATCTCAGTGTTCTAAGTGATCAGCTGCTGTGATTGGCTGTTAGGACATTCTATCTCAGTGTTCTCAGTGATCAGCTGCTGTGGTTGGCTGTGAGGACATTCTATCTCAGTGTTCTCAGTGATAAGCTGCTGTGGTTGGCTGTGAGGACATTCTATCTCAGTGTTCTCAGTGATCAGCTGCTGTGGTTGGCTGTGAGGACATTCTATCTCAGTGTTCTCAGTGATCAGCTGCTGTGGTTGGATGTTAGGACATTCTATCTCAGTGTTCTCAGTGATCAGCTGCTGTGGTTGGCTGTGAGGACATTCTATATCAGTGTTCTCAGTGATCAGCTGCTGTGGTTGGCTGTGATGACATTATATCTCAGTGTTCTCAGTGATCAGCTGCTGTGGTCGGCTGTGAGTACATTCTATCTCAGTGATCAGCTGCTGTGGTTGGCTGTTAGGACATTCTATCTCAGTGTTCTCAGTGATCAGCTGCTGTGGTTGGCTGTGAGGACATTCTATCTCAGTGTTCTCAGTGATCAGCTGCTGTGGTTGGCTGTGAGGACATTCTATCTCAGTGTTCTCAGTGATCAGCTGCTGTGGTCGGCTGTGAGGACATTCTATCTCAGTGATCAGCTGCTGTGGTTGGCTGTTAGGACATTCTATCTCAGTGTTCTCAGTGATCAGCTGCTGTGGTTGGCTGTGATGACATTCTATCTCAGTGATCAGCTGCTGTGGTTGGCTGTTAGGACATTCTATCTCAGTGTTCTCAGTACTCAGCTGCTGTGGTCGGCTGTGAGGACATTCTATCTCAGTGATCAGCTGCTGTGGTTGGCTGTTAGGACATTCTATCTCAGTGTTCTCAGTGATCAGCTTCTGTGGTTGGCTGTTAGGACATTCTATCTCAGTGTTCTAAGTGATCAGCTGCTGTGATTGGCTGTTAGGACATTCTATCTCAGTGTTCTCAGTGATCAGCTGCTGTGGTTGGCTGTGAGGACATTCTATCTCAGTGTTCTCAGTGATCAGCTGCTGTGGTTGGCTGTTAGGACATTCTATCTCAGTGTTCTCAGTGATCAGCTGCTGTGGTTGGCTGTTAGGACATTCTATCTCAGTGTTCTCAGTGATCAGCTGCTGTGGTTGGCTGTTAGGACATTCTATCTCAGTGTTCTCAGTGATAAGCTGCTGTGGTTGGCTGTGAGGACATTCTATCTCAGTGTTCTCAGTGATCAGCTGCTGTGGTTGGCTGTGAGGACATTCTATCTCAGTGTTCTCAGTGATCAGCTGCTGTGGTTGGATGTTAGGACATTCTATCTCAGTGTTCTCAGTGATCAGCTGCTGTGGTTGGCTGTGAGGACATTCTATATCAGTGTTCTCAGTGATCAGCTGCTGTGGTTGGCTGTGATGACATTCTATCTCAGTGTTCTCAGTGATCAGCTGATGTGGTCGGCTGTGAGTACATTCTATCTCAGTGATCAGCTGCTGTGGTTGGCTGTTAGGACATTCTATCTAAGTGTTCTCAGTGATCAGCTGCTGTGGTTGGCTGTGATGATATTCTATCTCAGTGTTCTCAGTGATCAGCTGCTGTGGTTGGCTGTTAGGACATTCTATCTCAGTGTTCTCAGTAATCAGCTGCTGTGGTTGGCTGTGAGGACATTCTATCTCAGTGTTCTCAGTGATCAGCTGCTGTGGTTGGCTGTTAGGACATTCTATCTCAGTGTTCTCAGTGATCAGCTGCTGTGGTTGGCTGTGAGGACATTCTATCTCAGTGTTCTCAGTGATCAGCTGCTGTGGTTGGCTGTGAGGACATTCTATCTCAGTGTTCTCAGTGATCAGCTGCTGTGGTTGGCTGTTAGGACATTCTATCTCAGTGTTCTCAGTGATCAGCTGCTGTGGTTGGCTGTTAGGACATTCTATCTCAGTGTTCTCAGTGATCAGCTGCTGTGGTTGGCTGTGAGGACATTCTATCTCAGTGTTCTCAGTGATCAGCTGCTGTGGTTGGCTGTTAGGACATTCTATCTCAGTGTTCTCAGTGATCAGCTGCTGTGGTTGGCTGTGAGGACATTCTATATCAGTGTTCTCAGTGATCAGCTGCTGTGGTTGGCTGTGATGACATTCTATCTCAGTGTTCTCAGTGATCAGCTGCTGTGTCGGCTGTGAGGACATTCTATCTCAGTGATCAGCTTCTGTGGTTGGCTGTGAGGACATTCTATCTCAGTGTTCTAAGTGATCAGCTGCTGTGATTGGCTGTTAGGACATTCTATCTCAGTGTTCTCAGTGATCAGCTGCTGTGGTTGGCTGTGAGGACATTCTATCTCAGTGTTCTCAGTGATCAGCTGCTGTGGTTGGCTGTGAGGACATTCTATCTCAGTGTTCTCAGTGATCAGCTGCTGTGGTTGGCTGTGAGGACATTCTATCTCAGTGTTCTCAGTGATCAGCTGCTGTGATTGGCTGTTAGGACATTCTATCTCAGTGTTCTCAGTGATCAGCTGCTGTGGTTGGCTGTGAGGACATTCTATCTCAGTGTTCTCAGTGATCAGCTGCTGTGGTCGGCTGTGAGTACATTCTATCTCAGTGATCAGCTGCTGTGGTTGGCTGTTAGGACATTCTATCTCAGTGTTCTCAGTGATCAGCTGCTGTGGTTGGCTGTGAGGACATTCTATCTCAGTGTTCTCAGTGATCAGCTGCTGTGGTTGGCTGTGATGACATTCTATCTCAGTGTTCTCAGTGATCAGCTGCTGTGGTTGGCTGTGATGACATTCTATCTCAGTGATCAGCTGCTGTGGTTGGCTGTTAGGACATTCTATCTCAGTGTTCTCAGTAATCAGCTGCTGTGGTCGGCTGTTAGGACATTCTATCTCAGTGATCAGCTGCTGTGGTTGGCTGTTAGGACATTCTATCTCAGTGTTCTCAGTGATCAGCTGCTGTGGTTGGCTGTGATGACATTCTATCTCAGTGATCAGCTGCTGTGGTTGGCTGTTAGGACATTCTATCTCAGTGTTCTCAGTAATCAGCTGCTGTGGTCGGCTGTGAGGACATTCTATCTCAGTGATCAGCTGCTGTGGTTGGCTGTTAGGACATTCTATCTCAGTGTTCTCAGTGATCAGCTGCTGTGGTTGGCTGTTAGGACATTCTATCTCAGTGTTCTCAGTGATCAGCTGCTGTGGTTGGCTGTTAGGACATTCTATCTCAGTGTTCTCAGTGATCAGCTGCTGTGGTTGGCTGTTAGGACATTCTATCTCAGTGTTCTCAGTGATCAGCTGCTGTGGTTGGCTGTGAGGACATTCTATCTCAGTTTTCTCAGTGATCAGCTGCTGTGGTTGGCTGTTAGGACATTCTATCTCAGTGTTCTCAGTGATCAGCTGCTGTGTTTGGCTGTTAGGACATTCTATCTCGTGTTCTCAGTGATCAGCTGCTGTGGTTGGCTGTTAGGACATTCTATCTCAGTGTTCTCAGTGATCGGCTGCTGTGGTTGGCTGTTAGGACATTCTATCTCAGTGTTCTAAGTGATCAGCTGCTGTGATTGGCTGTTAGGACATTCTATCTCAGTGTTCTCAGTGATCAGCTGCTGTGGTTGGCTGTGAGGACATTCTATCTCAGTGTTCTCAGTGATAAGCTGCTGTGGTTGGCTGTGAGGACATTCTATCTCAGTGTTCTCAGTGATCAGCTGCTGTGGTTGGCTGTGAGGACATTCTATCTCAGTGTTCTCAGTGATCAGCTGCTGTGGTTGGATGTTAGGACATTCTATCTCAGTGTTCTCAGTGATCAGCTGCTGTGGTTGGCTGTGAGGACATTCTATATCAGTGTTCTCAGTGATCAGCTGCTGTGGTTGGCTGTGATGACATTCTATCTCAGTGTTCTCAGTGATCAGCTGCTGTGGTCGGCTGTGAGTACATTCTATCTCAGTGATCAGCTGCTGTGGTTGGCTGTTAGGACATTCTATCTCAGTGTTCTCAGTGATCAGCTGCTGTGGTTGGCTGTGAGGACATTCTATCTCAGTGTTCTCAGTGATCAGCTGCTGTGGTTGGCTGTGAGGACATTCTATCTCAGTGTTCTCAGTGATCAGCTGCTGTGGTCGGCTGTGAGGACATTCTATCTCAGTGATCAGCTGCTGTGGTTGGCTGTTAGGACATTCTATCTCAGTGTTCTCAGTGATCAGCTGCTGTGGTTGGCTGTGATGACATTCTATCTCAGTGATCAGCTGCTGTGGTTGGCTGTGAGGACATTCTATCTCAGTGTTCTCAGTGCTCAGCTGCTGTGGTCGGCTGTGAGGACATTCTATCTCAGTGATCAGCTGCTGTGGTTGGCTGTTAGGACATTCTATCTCAGTGTTCTCAGTGATCAGCTTCTGTGGTTGGCTGTTAGGACATTCTATCTCAGTGTTCTCAGTGATCAGCTGCTGTGATTGGCTGTTAGGACATTCTATCTCAGTGTTCTCAGTGATCAGCTGCTGTGGTTGGCTGTGAGGACATTCTATCTCAGTGTTCTCAGTGATCAGCTGCTGTGGTTGGCTGTTAGGACATTCTATCTCAGTGTTCTCAGTGATCAGCTGCTGTGGTTGGCTGTTAGGACATTCTATCTGTGTTCTCAGTGATCAGCTGCTGTGGTTGGCTGTTAGGACATTCTATCTCAGTGTTCTCAGTGATCAGCTTCTGTGGTTGGCTGTGAGGACATTCTATCTCAGTGTTCTAAGTGATCAGCTGCTGTGGTTGGCTGTTAGGACATTCTATCTCAGTGTTCTCAGTGATCAGCTGCTGTGGTTGGCTGTGAGGACATTCTATCTCAGTGTTCTCAGTGATCAGCTGCTGTGGTTGGCTGTTAGGACATTCTATCTCAGTGTTCTCAGTGATCAGCTGCTGTGGTTGGCTGTTAGGACATTCTATCTCAGTGTTCTCAGTGATCAGCTGCTGTGGTTGGCTGTTAGGACATTCTATCTCAGTGTTCTCAGTGATCAGCTGCTGTGGTTGGCTGTGAGGACATTCTATCTCAGTGTTCTCAGTGATCAGCTGCTGTGGTTGGCTGTGAGGACATTCTATCTCAGTGTTCTCAGTGATCAGCTGCTGTGGTCGGCTGTTAGGACATTCTATCTCAGTGTTCTCAGTGATCAGCTGCTGTGGTTGGCTGTTAGGACATTCTATCTCAGTGTTCTCAGTGATCAGCTGCTGTGGTTGGCTGTGAGGACATTCTATCTCAGTGTTCTCAGTGATCAGCTGCTGTGGTTGGCTGTGAGGACATTCTATCTCAGTGTTCTCAGTGATCAGCTGCTGTGGTTGGCTGTGAGGACATTCTATCTCAGTGTTCTCAGTGATCAGCTGCTGTGGTTGGCTGTGAGGACATTCTATCTCAGTGTTCTCAGTGATCAGCTGCTGTGGTTGGCTGTGAGGACATTCTATCTCAGTGTTCTCAGTGATCAGCTGCTGTGGTTGGCTGTTAGGACATTCTATCTCAGTGTTCTCAGTGATCAGCTGCTGTGGTTGGCTGTTAGGACATTCTATCTCAGTGTTCTCAGTGATCAGCTGCTGTGGTTGGCTGTGAGGACATTCTATCTCAGTGTTCTCGTGATCAGCTGCTGTGGTTGGCTGTTAGGACATTCTATCTCAGTGTTCTCAGTGATCAGCTGCTGTGGTTGGCTGTGAGGACATTCTATCTCAGTGTTCTCAGTGATCAGCTGCTGTGGTTGGCTGTTAGGACATTCTATCTCAGTGTTCTCAGTGATCAGCTGCTGTGGTTGGCTGTGAGGACATTCTATCTCAGTGTTCTCAGTGATCAGCTGCTGTGGTTGGCTGTTAGGACATTCTATCTCAGTGTTCTCAGTGATCAGCTGCTGTGGTTGGCTGTGAGGACATTCTATCTCAGTGTTCTCAGTGATCAGCTGCTGTGGTTGGCTGTTAGGACATTCTATCTCAGTGTTCTCAGTGATCAGCTGCTGTGGTTGGCTGTGAGGACATTCTATCTCAGTGTTCTCAGTGATCAGCTGCTGTGGTTGGCTGTGAGGACATTCTATCTCAGTGTTCTCAGTGATCAGCTGCTGTGGTTGGCTGTGAGGACATTCTATCTCAGTGTTCTCAGTGATCAGCTGCTGTGGTTGGCTGTGAGGACATTCTATCTCAGTGTTCTCAGTGATCAGCTGCTGTGGTTGGCTGTGAGGACATTCTATCTCAGTGTTCTCAGTGATCAGCTGCTGTGGTTGGCTGTGAGGACATTCTATCTCAGTGTTCTCAGTGATCAGCTGCTGTGGTTGGCTGTGAGGACATTCTATCTCAGTGTTCTCAGTGATCAGCTGCTGTGGTTGGCTGTGAGGACATTCTATCTCAGTGTTCTCAGTGATCAGCTGCTGTGGTTGGCTGTTAGGACATTCTATCTCAGTGTTCTCAGTGATCAGCTGCTGTGGTTGGCTGTGAGGACATTCTATCTCAGTGTTCTCAGTGATCAGCTGCTGTGGTTGGCTGTGAGGACATTCTATCTCAGTGTTCTCAGTGATCAGCTGCTGTGGTCGGCTGTGAGGACATTCTATCTCAGTGTTCTCAGTGATCAGCTGCTGTGGTTGGCTGTGAGGACATTCTATCTCAGTGTTCTCAGTGATCAGCTGCTGTGGTCGGCTGTGAGGACATTCTATCTCAGTGATCAGCTGCTGTGGTTGGCTGTTAGGACATTCTATCTCAGTGTTCTCAGTGATCAGCTGCTGTGGTCGGCTGTGAGGACATTCTATCTCAGTGTTCCGTGATCAGCTGCTGTGGTCGGCTGTTAGGACATTCTATCTCAGTGTTCTCAGTGATCAGCTGCTGTGGTTGGCTGTTAGGACATTCTATCTCAGTGTTCTCAGTGATCAGCTGCTGTGGTTGGCTGTGAGGACATTCTATCTCAGTGTTCTCAGTGATCAGCTGCTGTGGTTGGCTGTGAGGACATTCTATCTCAGTGTTCTCAGTGATCAGCTGCTGTGGTTGGCTGTGAGGACATTCTATCTCAGTGTTCTCAGTGATCAGCTGCTGTGGTTGGCTGTTAGGACATTCTATCTCAGTGTTCTCAGTGATCAGCTGCTGTGGTTGGCTGTTAGGACATTCTATCTCAGTGTTCTCAGTGATCAGCTGCTGTGGTTGGCTGTTAGGACATTCTATCTCAGTGTTCTCAGTGATCAGCTGCTGTGGTTGGCTGTGAGGACATTCTATCTCAGTGTTCTCAGTGATCAGCTGCTGTGGTTGGCTGTGAGGACATTCTATCTCAGTGTTCTCAGTGATCAGCTGCTGTGGTTGGCTGTTAGGACATTCTATCTCAGTGTTCTCAGTGATCAGCTGCTGTGGTTGGCTGTTAGGACATTCTATCTCAGTGTTCTCAGTGATCAGCTGCTGTGGTTGGCTGTGAGGACATTCTATCTCAGTGTTCTCAGTGATCAGCTGCTGTGGTTGGCTGTTAGGACATTCTATCTCAGTGTTCTCAGTGATCAGCTGCTGTGGTTGGCTGTGAGGACATTCTATCTCAGTGTTCTCAGTGATCAGCTGCTGTGGTTGGCTGTGAGGACATTCTATCTCAGTGTTCTCAGTGATCAGCTGCTGTGGTTGGCTGTGATGACATTCTATCTCAGTGTTCTCAGTGATCAGCTGCTGTGGTTGGCTGTTAGGACATTCTATCTCAGTGTTCTCAGTGATCAGCTGCTGTGGTTGGCTGTGAGGACATTCTATCTCAGTGATCAGCTGCTGTGGTTGGCTGTTAGGACATTCTATCTCAGTGTTCTCAGTGATCAGCTGCTGTGGTCGGCTGTGAGGACATTCTATCTCAGTGATCAGCTGCTGTGGTTGGCTGTTAGGACATTCTATCTCAGTGTTCTCAGTGATCAGCTGCTGTGGTTTGGCTGTTAGGACATTCTATCTCGTGTTCTCAGTGATCAGCTGCTGTGGTTGGCTGTTAGGACATTCTATCTCAGTGTTCTCAGTGATCAGCTGCTGTGGTTGGCTGTGAGGACATTCTATCTCAGTGTTCTCAGTGATCAGCTGCTGTGGTTTGGCTGTTAGGACATTCTATCTCGTGTTCTCAGTGATCAGCTGCTGTGGTTGGCTGTTAGGACATTCTATCTCAGTGTTCTCAGTGATCAGCTGCTGTGGTTGGCTGTGAGGACATTCTATCTCAGTGTTCTCAGTGATCAGCTGCTGTGGTTGGCTGTGAGGACATTCTATCTCAGTGTTCTCAGTGATCAGCTGCTGTGGTTGGCTGTGAGGACATTCTATCTCAGTGTTCTCAGTGATCAGCTGCTGTGGTTGGATGTTAGGACATTCTATCTCAGTGTTCTCAGTGATCAGCTGCTGTGGTTGGCTGTGAGGACATTCTATATCAGTGTTCTCAGTGATCAGCTGCTGTGGTTGGCTGTGATGACATTCTATCTCAGTGTTCTCAGTGATCAGCTGCTGTGGTCGGCTGTGAGTACATTCTATCTCAGTGATCAGCTGCTGTGGTTGGCTGTTAGGACATTCTATCTCAGTGTTCTCAGTGATCAGCTGCTGTGGTTGGCTGTGATGACATTCTATCTCAGTGTTCTCAGTGATCAGCTGCTGTGGTTGGCTGTTAGGACATTCTATCTCAGTGTTCTCAGTGATCAGCTGCTGTGGTCGGCTGTGAGGACATTCTATCTCAGTGTTCCATCAGCTGCTGTGGTTGGCTGTTAGGACATTCTATCTCAGTGTTCTCAGTGATCAGCTGCTGTGGTCGGCTGTGAGGACATTCTATCTCAGTGCCATCAGCTGCTGTGGTTGGCTGTTAGGACATTCTATCTCAGTGTTCTCAGTGATCAGCTGCTGTGGTTGGCTGTGATGACATTCTATCTCAGTGTTCTCAGTGATCAGCTGCTGTGGTTGGCTGTTAGGACATTCTATCTCAGTGTTCTCAGTAATCAGCTGCTGTGGTTGGCTGTGAGGACATTCTATCTCAGTGTTCTCAGTGATCAGCTGCTGTGGTTGGCTGTTAGGACATTCTATCTCAGTGTTCTCAGTGATCAGCTGCTGTGGTTGGCTGTGAGGACATTCTATCTCAGTGTTCTCAGTGATCAGCTGCTGTGGTTGGCTGTGAGGACATTCTATCTCAGTGTTCTCAGTGATCAGCTGCTGTGGTTGGCTGTGAGGACATTCTATCTCAGTGTTCTCAGTGATCAGCTGCTGTGGTTGGCTGTTAGGACATTCTATCTCAGTGTTCTCAGTGATCAGCTGCTGTGGTTGGCTGTGAGGACATTCTATCTCAGTGTTCTCAGTGATCAGCTGCTGTGGTTGGCTGTTAGGACATTCTATCTCAGTGTTCTCAGTGATCAGCTGCTGTGGTTGGCTGTGAGGACATTCTATCTCAGTGTTCTCAGTGATCAGCTGCTGTGGTTGGCTGTGATGACATTCTATCTCAGTGTTCTCAGTGATCAGCTGCTGTGGTCGGCTGTGAGGACATTCTATCTCAGTGTTCTCAATCAGCTGCTGTGGTTGGCTGTGATGACATTCTATCTCAGTGTTCTCAGTGATCAGCTGCTGTGGTTGGCTGTTAGGACATTCTATCTCAGTGTTCTCAGTGATCAGCTGCTGTGGTTGGCTGTTAGGACATTCTATCTCAGTATTCTCAGTGATCAGCTGCTGTGGTTGGCTGTTAGGACATTCTATCTCAGTGTTCTCAGTGATCAGCTGCTGTGGTTGGCTGTGAGGACATTCTATCTCAGTGTTCTCAGTGATCAGCTGCTGTGGTTGGCTGTGATGACATTCTATCTCAGTGTTCTCAGTGATAAGCTGCTGTGGTTGGCTGTGAGGACATTCTATCTCAGTGTTCTCAGTGATCAGCTGCTGTGGTCGGCTGTGAGGACATTCTATCTCAGTGATCAGCTGCTGTGGTTGGCTGTTAGGACATTCTATCTCAGTGTTCTCAGTGATCAGCTGCTGTGGTTGGCTGTGATGACATTCTATCTCAGTGATCAGCTGCTGTGGTTGGCTGTTAGGACATTCTATCTCAGTGTTCTCAGTGATCAGCTGCTGTGTTTGGCTGTTAGGACATTCTATCTGTGTTCTCAGTGATCAGCTGCTGTGGTTGGCTGTGAGGACATTCTATCTCAGTGTTCTCAGTGATCAGCTGCTGTGGTTGGCTGTGAGGACATTCTATCTCAGTGTTCTCAGTGATCAGCTGCTGTGTTTGGCTGTTAGGACATTCTATCTGTGTTCTCAGTGATCAGCTGCTGTGGTTGGCTGTGAGGACATTCTATCTCAGTGTTCTCAGTGATCAGCTGCTGTGGTTGGCTGTGAGGACATTCTATCTCAGTGTTCTCAGTGATCAGCTGCTGTGGTTGGCTGTTAGGACATTCTATCTCAGTGTTCTCAGTGATCAGCTGCTGTGGTTGGCTGTGAGGACATTCTATCTCAGTGTTCTCAGTGATCAGCTGCTGTGGTTGGCTGTTAGGACATTCTACCTCAGTGTTCTCAGTGATCAGCTGCTGTGGTTGGCTGTGAGGACATTCTATCTCAGTGTTCTCAGTGATCAGCTGCTGTGGTTGGCTGTGATGACATTCTATCTCAGTGTTCTCAGTGATCAGCTGCTGTGGTCGGCTGTGAGGACATTCTATCTCAGTGATCAGCTGCTGTGGTTGGCTGTTAGGACATTCTATCTCAGTGTTCTCAGTGATCAGCTGCTGTGGTTGGCTGTGATGACATTCTATCTCAGTGTTCTCAGTGATCAGCTGCTGTGGTTGGCTGTTAGGACATTCTATCTCAGTGTTCTCAGTAATCAGCTGCTGTGGTTGGCTGTTAGGACATTCTATCTCAGTGTTCTCAGTGATCAGCTGCTGTGGTTGGCTGTTAGGACATTCTATCTCAGTGTTCTCAGTGATCAGCTGCTGTGGTTGGCTGTGAGGACATTCTATCTCAGTGTTCTCAGTGATCAGCTGCTGTGGTTGGCTGTGATGACATTCTATCTCAGTGTTCTCAGTGATCAGCTGCTGTGGTTGGCTGTGAGGACATTCTATCTTAGTGCTCAGTGATCAGCTGCTGTGGTTGGCTGTTAGGACATTCTATCTCAGTGTTCTCAGTGATCAGCTGCTGTGGTTGGCTGTGATGACATTCTATCTCAGTGTTCTCAGTGATCAGCTGCTGTGGTTGGCTGTTAGGACATTCTATCTCAGTGTTCTCAGTAATCAGCTGCTGTGGTCGGCTGTGAGGACATTCTATCTCAGTGTCCTGATCAGCTGCTGTGGTTGGCTGTTAGGACATTCTTTCTTAGTGTTCTCAGTGATCAGCTGCTGTGGTTGGCTGTTAGAACATTCTATCTCAGTGTTCTCAGTGATCAGCTGCTGTGGTTGGCTGTTAGGACATTCTATCTCAGTGTTCTCAGTGATCAGCTGCTGTGGTTGGCTGTTAGGACATTCTATCTCAGTGTTCTCAGTGATCAGCTGCTGTGGTTGGCTGTGATGACATTCTATCTCAGTGTTCTCAGTGATCAGTTGATTGGAAATTACACAACGCTGCACAGACTAATAAAACTATTTGCACCCACTTTCATGTAAAACATTTGGAAATAGTTTTGCGTGGTCTTTAGCTGTGATTTGTGTTGGTAAATGAGATGGACTGAGTAATAACCCGTAACACCACGTGATCCACTCTAATGTTGATTAATGCAGTGTTCAGAGGGTTGACCGGACACGGTGACACAGCCATCACCTCAACTGGCAGCACCTTGAGGTTGACCTGTCTCTCTCCTCTCGTCGCTCTCCTCTCCTCTCCTCTCCTCTCCTCTCCTCTCCTCTCCTCTCCTCTCCTCTCCTCTCCTCTCCTCTCCTCTCCTCTCCTCTCCTCTCCTCTCCTCTCCCCTCCCCTCCCCTCCTCTCCTCTCCTCTCCTCTCTCTCCCCTCGTCTCTCTCCCATCGTCTCGTCTTTAATCTCGCTGCCCTCGTCTCTCGTCTCGCTGCCCTGTGTGAGCCAGTAGAGGGATTGTTGATTGATCTCCCATGGAAAATCCGTGCTGATCACACACACGCACACTATCGCACACAAGCACACTTTCCACTGGGAAAAAAATGGTTAAATCAACATAGTTTCCACATCATTTTAACCAAAATAATCAATGTGCTTTCACATTGAACTGAAGTATGTGCCCAGTGGGTTCCTCCTGTTTCAGAACGAACCCACAGTACCTTATAGTCTACAGTACCTTATAGTCTCCAGTACCTTATAGTCTCCAGTACCTTATAGTCTCCAGTACCTTATAGTCTCCAGTACCTTATAGTCTCCAGTACCTTATAGTCTCCAGTACCTTATAGTCTCCAGTACCTTATAGTCTCCAGTACCTTATAGTCTCCAGTACCTTATAGTCTCCAGTACCTTATGGTCTACAGTACCTTATAGTCTCCAGTACCTTATAGTCTCCAGTACCTTATGGTCTACAGTACCTTATGGTCTACAGTACCTTATAGTCTACAGTACCTTATAGTCTCCAGTACCTTATAGTCTCCAGTACCTTATGGTCTACAGTACCTTATGGTCTACAGTACCTTATAGTCTACAGTACCTTATGTATGGTCTACAGTACCTTATGGTCTACAGTACCTTATGGTCTACAGTACCTTATAGTCTCCAGTACCTTATAGTCTCCAGTACCTTATAGTCTCCAGTACCTTATGGTCTACAGTACCTTATAGTCTCCAGTACCTTATAGTCTCCAGTACCTTATAGTCTCCAGTACCTTATAGTCTCCAGTACCTTATGGTCTACAGTACCTTATAGTCTCCAGTACCTTATAGTCTCCAGTACCTTATGGTCTACAGTACCTTATAGTCTACAGTACCTTATAGTCTACAGTACCTTATAGTCTACAGTACCTTATAGTCTCCAGTACCTTATGGTCTACAGTACCTTATGGTCTACAGTACCTTATAGTCTACAGTACCTTATAGTCTCCAGTACCTTATAGTCTCCAGTACCTTATAGTCTACAGTACCTTATGGTCTACAGTACCTTATAGTCTACAGTACCTTATAGTCTACAGTATCTTATGGTCTACAGTACCTTATGGTCTACAGTACCTTATAGTCTACAGTACCTTATAGTCTACAGTACCTTATGGTCTACAGTACCTTATAGTCTACAGTACCTTATAGTCTCCAGTACCTTATAGTCTCCAGTACCTTATGGTCTACAGTACCTTATGGTCTACAGTACCTTATAGTCTACAGTACCTTATAGTCTACAGTACCTTATAGTCTACAGTACCTTATAGTCTCCAGTACCTTATAGTCTACAGTATCTTATGGTCTACAGTACCTTATGGTCTACAGTACCTTATGGTCTACAGTACCTTATAGTCTACAGTACCTTATAGTCTCCAGTACCTTATAGTCTACAGTAACTTATGGTCTACAGTACCTTATGGTCTCCAGTACCTTATGGTCTCCAGTACCTTATGGTCTACAGTACCTTATGGTCTACAGTACCTTATAGTCTACAGTACCTTATAGTCTACAGTACCTTACGGTCTACAGTACCTTACGGTCTACAGTATCTTACGGTCTACAGTACCTTATGGTCTACAGTACCTTATAGTCTACAGTACCTTATAGTCTACAGTACCTTATAGTCTCCAGTACCTTATGGTCTACAGTACCTTATAGTCTCCAGTACCTTATAGTCTACAGTACCTTATAGTCTACAGTACCTTATGGTCTACAGTACCTTATAGTCTACAGTACCTTATGGTCTACAGTACCTTATGGTCTACAGTACCTTATAGTCTCCAGTACCTTATAGTCTCCAGTACCTTATGGTCTACAGTACCTTATGGTCTACAGTACCTTATAGTCTACAGTACCTTATGGTCTACAGTACCTTATGGTCTACAGTACCTTACGGTCTACAGTACCTTACGGTCTACAGTACCTTACGGTCTACAGTACCTTATGGTCTACATTATCTTATGGTCTACAGTACCTTATGGTCTACAGTACCTTATAGTCTACAGTACCTTATAGTCTACAGTACCTTATAGTCTACAGTACCTTATGGTCTACAGTACCTTATAGTCTACAGTATCTTATGGTCTACAGTACTTTATAGTCTCCAGTACCTTATGGTCTACAGTACCTTATGGTCTACAGTACCTTATAGTCTACAGTACCTTATAGTCTACAGTACCTTATGGTCTCCAGTACCTTATGGTCTACAGTACCTTATGGTCTACAGTACCTTATAGTCTACAGTACCTTATAGTCTCCAGTACCTTATGGTCTACAGTACCTTATAGTCTCCAGTACCTTATGGTCTACATTACCTTATAGTCTCCAGTACCTTATAGTCTCCAGTACCTTATAGTCTACAGTACCTTATAGTCTCCAGTACCTTATGGTCTACAGTACCTTATAGTCTCCAGTACCTTATGGTCTCCAGTACCTTATGGTCTACAGTACCTTATGGTCTACAGTACCTTATAGTCTACAGTACCTTATAGTCTACAGTACCTTATAGTCTCCAGTACCTTATAGTCTACAGTACCTTATAGTCTACAGTACCTTATAGTCTACAGTACCTTATAGTCTACAGTACCTTATGGTCTACAGTACCTTATGGTCTACAGTACCTTATGGTCTACAGTACCTTATAGTCTACAGTACCTTATAGTCTACAGTACCTTATAGTCTACAGTACCTTATAGTCTACAGTACCTTATGGTCTCCAGTACCTTATAGTCTACAGTACCTTATGGTCTACAGTACCTTATGGTCTACAGTACCTTATGGTCTCCAGTACCTTATAGTCTACAGTACCTTATGGTCTACAGTACCTTATGGTCTACAGTACCTTATGGTCTCCAGTACCTTATAGTCTACAGTATCTTATGGTCCTACAATATTTTTTATCAGTGCCTCCCTCCTCAATATTTTTTATCATTCCTCCCTCCTCAATTCCTCCCTCCTCAATTCCTCACTCCCTTCCTAAGTAAAGAAACTCCTCATCACTCCTCACGTGAAGAAACGCATCACTCCCTCACGTAAAGAAACACCTCATCACTCCTCACGTAAAGATACACTTCACCATTCCTTATGTAAAGAAACACCTCATCACTCCTTATGTAAAGAAACACCTCATCACTCCTCACGTAAAGAAACACCTCATCACTCCTCACGTAAAGAAACACCTCATCACTCCTCACGTAAAGAAACACCTCATCACTCCTCACGTAAAGAAACACCTCATCACTCCTCACGTAAAGAAACTCCTCATCACTCCTCACGTAAAGAAACACCTCATCACTCCTCACGTAAAGAAACACCTCATCACTCCTCACGTAAAGAAACACCTCATCACTCCTCACGTAAAGAAACACCTCATCACTCCTCACGTAAAGAAACACCTCATCACTCCTCACGTAAAGAAACTCCTCATCACTCCTCACGTAAAGAAACACCTCATCACTCCTCACGTAAAGAAACACCTCATCACTCCTTACACCCCGTCACCAAAGGCAAAAGTACTATAAACAAACACACTTTATGTCTCAAATCTGGCTGTTCTGGAGCAACTCTACAATGTTCCTCTAAACTCTTTTTATTATATCAAATCAAAGTTTATTTGTCAAGTGTACAGGATACAGCAAGGTGTAAACAGTACAGTGAAATAAATACTTACTATCTCTTCCTCAACAATGCAGAGTGCATTTGTCAAATCCAGAACAGGATCTTAAATCAACACAAAGCCAGATGAAATAAAAAACACAGTATCATACAGTGCCTTCCGAAAGTATTCAGACCCCTTGACTATTTCCACATTTTGTTAAGTTACAGCCTTATTCAAAAAAAAAAAAATGTATTCAATGTACACACAATACCCCTTAATGACAAAGAGAAAACAGGTTTTTAGATGTTTGCAAATATATTAAAAATAAAAAACATAAAATACCTTATTTACATAAAGTACTCAGAACCTTTGCTATGAGACTCGAAATTGAGCTCAGGTGCATCCTGTTTCCATTGATCATCCTTGAGATGTTTCAACAACTTGATTGTAAATTCAATTGATTGGACATGATTTGGAAAGGCACACACCTGTCTATATAAGGTCCCACAGTTGACAGTGGATGTCAGAGCAAAAACCAAGTCATGAGGTCGAAGGAATTGTCCGAAGAGTTCCGAGACAGGATTGTGTCGAGGCACAGATCTGGGAGAAGGGTACCAAAACATTTCTGCAGCACTGAAGGTCCCCAACAACACAATGGCCTCCAAAATCATTAAAAGGAAGACGTTTGGAACCACCAAGACTCTTCCTAGAGCTGGCCGCCCGGCCAAACTGAGCAATCAGGGGAGAAGGTCACTCTGACAGAACTCCTGAGTTCTTCTGTGGAGATGGGAGAAACTTCCAGAAGGACAACCATCTCTGCAGCACTCCACCTATCAGGCCTTTATGGTAGAGTGGCCAGACCGAAGCCACTCCTCAGTAAAAGGCACATGACAACCCCCTTGGAGTTTGCCAAAAGGCACCTAAAGACTCTCACACCATGAGAAACAAGATTCTCTGCTCTGATGAAACCAAGATTGAACTCTTTGGCCTGAATACCAAGCATCATGTCTGGAGGAAACCTGGTACAATCCCTACGGTGAAGCATGGTGGTGGCAGCATCATGCTGTGCGGATGTTTTTCAGCAGCTGGGAATGAGAAACTAGTCAGGATTGAGGGAAAGATTAACAGAGCAAAGTACAGAGAGATCCTTGATGAAAACCTCGCTCCAGAACGCTCCGGACCTCAGACTGGGGTGAAGGTTCACCTTCTAACAGGACAACAACCCTAACCACACAGCCAAGACAACGCAGGAGTGGCTTCGGGACAAGTCTCTGAATGTCCTTGAGTGGCCCAGACAGAGCACAGACTTGAACCCAGATCGAACATCTCTGGAGAGACCTGAAAATAGCTGTGCAGCGCCGCTCCCAATCCAACCTTACGGAGCTTGAGAGGACCTGCAGAGAAGAATGGGAGAAACTCCCCAAAAACAGGTGTACCAAGCTTATAGCGTCATACCCAAGAAGACTCGAGGCTTTAATCGCTGCAAATGCTTCAACAAAGTACTGAGTAAAGGGTCTGAATACGTATGTAAATATGATATTTCCGGGGGGGGTTTTAAACCTGTTTTTGCTTTGTCATTATAGGGTATTGAGTGTAGATTGATGAGGGGGAAAAAAAAAACAATTTAATCAATTTTAGAATAATGCTGTAACGTAACAAAATTTGGAAAAAGTCAAGGGGTCTGAATACTTTCCGAATGCAATGGCCTTCCAGCTGCCTACTGGACCCTGTTCACACACGAGGTCACTACAAGGTCAGTAGAATCATCATATAGTCATGGCCTCTAAACCTTCAAGCTGCATACTAGACCCTATTCCAACTAAACTGCTGAAAGATCTACTTCCTGTGCTTGGCCCTACTATGTTGAACATAATAAATGGCTCCCTCCGGGTGTGTACCAAACTAAAAGGGCAGTAATAAAGCATTTCTTGAAAAAGCCATACCTTAAACTATTGGCCTATATCAAAAATTCCAATCATCAAATTTTAATTTTTTAAAGCTGTTGTTCAGCAACTCACTGCCTTTCTGAAGACAAATAATGTATACAAAATGCTTCAGTCTGGTATTAGACCATTTCAAATCATTGAGACTACACTCGTGAAGGAGGCAAATTACCTTTTAATGGCGTCAGACCAAGCTCTGCTCTGTCCTCGTGCTCCTAGACCTTAGTGACGCTTATGACACCATCGATCACCACATTCTTTTTTGAGAGATTTGAAACAGTAATTGGTCTACGCAGACAAGTTCTTGCCTGTTTTAAATTGTATCTGTCGGAACAATATCAGTTTGTCTTTGTGGGATGGTTTAGGGGGCAGTATTTTCAAGGCTGGATGAAAAACGTGCCCAATATAAACAGGTTACTACTCAGGCCCAGAAACTAGAATATGCATATTATTAGTAGATTTGGATAGAAAACACTCTGAAGTTTCTAAAACTGTTTGAATGGTGTCTGTGAGTATAACAGAACTCATATGGCACGCAAAAACCTGAGATAAATCCAAGCAGGAAGTGAAAAGTCTGAGAATTGTAGTTCTTCTTTTGATTCTCTATCGAAGCTCCAGTGTCTGTGGGGTGACGTTGCACTTCCTAAGGCTTCCATTGGCTGTCTAAAGCCTTCAGAAAGTGGTTTGAGCATTTTCCTGTCACTGGGCAGATAATAGGAGCTCAGTTACTGAGTGGTCTGCCTGTCAACAAAGGGATTGGATATGCTTAGTCCCACGAGCGCGCCCCTGCTTCTTTTTATCCTTGAATGAATACACTATTGTCCGGTTGGAATATTATCGCAATTTTACGTAAAAAATACCATAAAGATTCATTTTAAACAGCGTTTGCTTCTAAGTACGGTAATGGAACGCGCTCGCGCGTTGTGCCTTTGGATAAGTGATCTGTACGCACGAACAAAACGGAGGTATTTGGACATAAATATGGATTATTTGGAACAAAAACAACATTTCTTGTGGAAGTAGCAGTCCTGGGAGTGCATTCTGACGAAGATCAGCAAAGGTAATACAATATCTCTAATACTAATTCTGAGTTTAGGTTGCCCCGAATTTGGCGGGTGTCTGAATAGCTCGCCGTGATGGCTGAGCTATGCACTCAGAATATTGAAAAATGTGCTTTCTCCGTAAAGCTATTTTAAAATCTGACACAGCGGTTGCATGAAGGAGTAGTCTATCTATAATTCTTAAAATAATTGTTATATATTTTGTCAACGTTTATGATGAGTATTTTTGTAAATTGATGTGCACATTCACCGACGTTTTGGTGGGAATACATTTTCTGAATATCACACGCCAATGTAAAATGCTGTTTTTGGATATAAATATGAACTTTATCGAACAAAACATACATGTATTGTGTAACATAATGTCCTAGGAGTGTCATCTGATGAAGATCATCAAAGGTTAGTGCTTCATTTCGCTGTGTTTTGGGTTTTATTGACACATGTCCTTGCTTGGAAAATGGCTGTGTGATTATTTTTGTCTATGTACTCTCCTAACAAAACTAATGTTTTGCTTTTGCTGTAAAGCCTTTTTGAAATCGGACAATGTGGTTAGATTAACGAGAAGTGTATCTTTAAAATGGTGTAAAATAGTCGTATGTTTGAAAAAGTTGAATTATGACATTTTGTTGTTTTTGAATTTTCCGCCCTGATATTTCACTGGCTGAGTCCCGCAGTTTGTCTTGCCCATTCCCTCTCTGAATGGCACCCATACACAATCCATGCCTCAGTTGTCTCAAGGCTTAAAGATCTATATTTTTAACCTGTCTCCTCCCCTTCATCCACACTGATTGAAGAGGACAATGGACCTCAATAAGGGATCATGGCTTTCACCTGGATTCACCTGGTCAATCTATGTCACAAAAATAGAATGTTTTGTATACTCAGTGTATATGCTGTCTCTTGGTAATGTCATTCAGAAACATAACTATTCACTACTATGACGATGACACACAGCTGTACATTTCGATGACACATGGTGAAGCTCCAAAAAATGCCTACCCTGGAAGCCTGTGTTTCAGACATAAGGAAGTGGATGGCGGCAAATGTTTTATATTTAAACTTGGACAAAACAGAGATGCTAGTTAATTACTAATCTTGATGGTTGTACAGTCATCTCAAATGAAACTGTGAAGGAACTCAGCGTTACTCTCTGGACCCCAATCTCTCTTTTGACGAACATATCAAGACTGTTTCAAGGACAGCTTTTTTCGATCTTCGTAACATTGCAAAAATCTGAAACCTTTTGTAAAGAAATTATGCAGAAAAGCTATTCCATGCTTCTGTCACTTAAAGATTAGACTACTGCAATGCTCCACTTTCCGGCTACCCAGATGAAGCACTAAATTAACTTCAGTTAGTGCTAAACACGACTGCTAGAATCTTGACTAGAACCCCAAAATTTGATCACATTACTCCAGTGCTAGCCTCTCTACACTGGCTTCCTGTTAAGGCTAGGGCTGATATTCGCTACGGTCACAAGACGCGGGCCTCCTTACTGCCCCAATGATATTTCTAAGCAAACAGCTGAAGGCAGGGCTTTCTCCTATAGAGCTCCATTTTTATGGAATGGTCTGCCTACCCATGTGAGAGACGCAGACCCAGTCTCAACCTTTAAGTCTTTATTGAAGACTCATCTCTTCAGTAGGTCTTATGATTGAGGGTAGTCTGGCCCAGGAGTTCAAAAGTAAAGGGCAAGGCACTGGAGTGATGAACCGCCCTTGCTGTCTCCGCCTGGCCGGCTCCCCTCTCTCCACTGGGATTCTCTGGCTCTGTTACCAGGCTCGCTAGGGCTCTCTCATCCTTCCTGCCTATATATTATGACAACATTTTGTGACCTTTCTGCACCAAACAACAAATTTTCCCCCAAAACCGAACACCCACTAACTTCGGACACTCTCCAGTGGTTGGAGGACTAAATTACCTCGAGTTGAACATTTTAATGGACTGGAAAATAACGGTATGTTTTGCAACTAAATACACACTTCTAGCTAGCAGATCATCAATTTTCATAGCAATTTATGTAAGTTAAGTTAGGTTATGAGAGTTTTCAACCAGTAATATATGTATATATACACATTTTATGGGACACGATGTACATTATAAAATTTCACCGCGTGACAGACCACATTTAATTTAATATCCAACGTTTAACCTCTGAAATATAGCTAACGGATTTGCTAATGTTGCTAGCTTAGTTGTTAAATGTTGATAAAACTACTTAGTAACCAAGAACGGAAAAAATTTTTTGTAAGTGTTGGATAATACATATCACGAAAACAACTGAACGTTATCCCTATCAACATCGAAGTCATCTGACTTGGGTGTTTTGCACAATCTGCAAACATTTATTTTGAACTTTGAACCGTGAACTTTTTGAGACCTATCACTGTGTAGGCTATGTTTCATCTTACAACATCTACATAGAAACAGATGTATCGGTAACTTTTGTTGCTGTAGTAGCTCTAGATTTACAAACCATGTTCATTCATATGATTTTTTAAAATGTTTTATTAAAGAAGACACCGCCTGCTGTGCTCGCTGTGGGCGGGCGTGATCCGCCTGCTAGCTCCAAGTGGAAGTGTGAGTCTGAGGTGCCAGGGGTGTGCTGTGACTTCTGCCAGCACTGGTTCCACTGCAGGGGTGTGCAGTGGGTTCTGCCAGTACTGGTTCCACTGCAGCTGTGTGCTGTGAGTTCTGCCAGTACTGGTTCCACTGCAGGGGTGTGCTGTGAGTTCTGCCAGTACTGGTTCCACTGCGGGGGTGTGCTGTGAGTTCTGCCAGTACTGGTTCCACTGCAGGGGTGTGCAGTGAGTTCTGCCAGTACTGGTTCCACTGCGGGGGTGTGCTGTGAGTTCTGCCAGTACTGGTTCCACTGCGGGGGTGTGCTGTGAGTTCTGCCAGTACTGGTTCCACTGCAGGGGTGTGCTGTGAGTTCTGCCAGCACTGGTTCCACTGCGGGGGTGTGCTGTGAGTTCTGCCAGTACTGGTTCCACTGCAGGGGTGTGCAGTGACTTCTGCCAGTACTGGTTCCACTGCAGAGGTGTGCAGTGAGTTCTGCCAGTACTGGTTCCACTGCAGTGGGATCCAGAGGTGGCAGTGGAACTGTATTTTTATTGTGATGGAAGTCGAGATTTGATTGTTTGTTTTTATATTCAATTATTTATGTCTAAAATATAATCTATTTATTTATTCAACCCATCTGTGTATTACTTCCTTAACTTTTCAAATATATCTCTGCAACACAAACTCCAACAGTGTTTTCACTTTCTATGTCAGTGCACGTCACTGGAATTAAAGTTTTATTTGATGTAAATAATTTATTTTCATTTATATTTTATTATTAAACTGTTATCTACTTTCTCAAAACATAAGATTCATCTATAAAACAAATTATGAGACCTTATTTAGCTACAACACTGAAAAAGATGATGTTGAAGGACCATTTTTAAGAGTCCACAGGTGGGCGCACCGGGCTTCGCAATGAAAAGTTAACGGGCAAGATTCATTTCTTTTAACCGGAAGGCAACTAGTCAACTATCTAGTAAATATTTCGTGCCACGAGGTTTTTTAATTTTTTTTTATGTTTACCTTTTATTTAACTAGGCAAGTCAGTTAAGAACAAATTCTTATTTAAAATGACGGCCAGGGAACAGTGGGTTTAATTGCCTTGTTCAGGGGCAGAACGACTGATTTTTACCTTGTCAGCTCGGGGAAACCTTTTAACAAAAATGAAATGGATATGTCATGTAATTGAACAAAATAGTAAGTGGCCAATAACTGGGGACCGTATGCCGATAATACGGGATGTATTTTTTGGCTAAACCGCTTATCAAAAAGCTGAAAGTAGTATTTCCACTGAAATGTCAAACATGCTAATTGCTAACCCGTTAGCTAACATTTTTACGGCACCAATAATCACAAAACATTGATGGCTTGGTCACAGGATAACACTGCTGAAGGTAGGAACACCTGTAACAGGTATACCTCTTAAATACTGAAGAACGTGCTGATAATACAGGGTTTCACACTAGTTAAAATGAAGCATGCTGAAACCTTTACAGGAATTCATCATGGTGCATACCTGTTTCCTCATCGATGGAGAAGCTGCCGATCCCACTGCCTCCTCTGACAGAGTACCAGACAACCCTGTCTCCCCCCTCGTCACTAGCACTGACCACCAGGACACTGGTCCCTACTCTGCTGTTCTCCTTCACACTGCCCCGCACTGCAAACTCAGAGAAGTATGGAGAGAACAGGTTCTCATCCACATCCACCACCTGGAGAGAAGGAGAGAGAGAGAGAGGACAGGTGAGGAGAGGAGAGGAGAGAGAGAGAGAGGACAGGTGAGGAGAGAAGAGAGAGAGAGAAACCGATTGTTAGACCTATCTGCAGCCCCAGGAATCACCCTCAAAGATGAGGTCAGATTCCTGCTGTACCCAGATGACCTTATCCTACTGTCACCAACAGATCAAGGTCTACCCAGATTACCTTGTCCTACTGTCACCAACAGATCAAGGTCTACAGGAACAACTTAACATTATTTAGGAATTCAGCATCAACTGGACAATCAACATCAACTTTCAGAAAACCAAAGTCGTGATTTTCCAGAAAAAGGTCCTGAATCAGACCAGCAGACACTCCTTCAAAAGCGGGAATACCTTAATAGGGTTAAATATGTACAAAGGGCCAATGGTACCAAACACAGCCTCAGCAACCACCAATTGGCTATAGAAGAAGGGAGACATAAAAAGACATGGCCGCCCAAAGAGGAGCGTCCATCTGGTCACTGAACGACAGGGGAGGTAGAGACAGAGATGCACTGCCTCCTCTACAACCAAATAAGATCATATCTTCTTCAAGAAATGATTTACATTTTAGCCAGTAGTGAATACATAAAATTCATTTTTTCATGCATTTTTTTTTATTTTGTACTGGCCCCCCGTGGGAATCAAACCCACAACCCTGGCGTTGCAAATACCATGGGGCGTTGCAAACACCATGCTCTACCAACTGAGCCACAGGGAAGACATAAATATCTTAATCAATTCCCAACTTCTGTGCGTTTACTAATATCATAAAGCTGGGAATTATTCTGGCTGAGGGAGGAACCTGTGGTGGTTAACTTCTTTACTATCAAATGAGGAGAGACAAACTTATCACACAAGTCAGAATTATACTTAAACTACATCTTTATTCACTTATTAATAAGGGAGCAGGTCAATACAACGCACACATATAAAGTGAATCGATTGAGTGCTCTACGATAATTATGGCTGGTCGACGATTCACGATCAAATTATTCTTTGAGAGCCCAGAGACAAAAGTACAAAGGTATTTTATAGCCAAGATGTGACGTTCGTCAAAAGCAGTAGACCAAGGTGCAGCGTGGAAAGTGCCCATATTTATATTTATTGTAACTCAGAACACTCAAACAAAATAACAAACCAAGGAAAAACAAACGTCACATAGTGCAGGCTTTACTGAGCTGTACAAAAGCAAGATCCCACACAGAAGGAGGGGGGGAAAAAAAGGGCTGCCTAAGTATGATTCCTAATCAGAGACAACGATATACAGCTGCCTCTGATTAGGAACCATACTCGGCTAAACACAAAGAAATAGAAAACATAGAATGGCATAGAATGCCCACCCCACATCCCACCCTGACCTAACCACCCAAAAAGAGAAAATAAACGGCAATCTAAGGTCAGGGCGTGACACAAGTCTGTATATATCTATCTAGTGATATATCTGTATATATGTATATATATATCTAGTGATGTATCTGTATATATGTATCTAGTGATGTATCTGTATATATGTATCTAGTGATGTATCTGTATATATGTATCTAGTGATGTATCTGTATATAGTTTTATATCTGTGATGTATCTGTATATATGTATCTAGTGATGTATCTGTATATATGTATCTAGTGATGTATCTGTATATATGTATCTAGTGATGTATCTGTATATATGTATATATGTATCTAGTGATGTATCTGTATATATGTATCTAGTGATGTATCTGTATATATGTATCTAGTGATGTATCTGTATATATGTATCTAGTGATGTATCTGTATATATCTATCTGTATATGTACAAAGATCTTTTATAGCCAAGATGCCCCCCTTTCAACCTACATGACGAACAAAAGATATATAGAATGGGCCACAAGGTTAAGATTAGTATGAAAGGTATCTATAATACATAGCAGACAGCAACTGCTGTATCAACAGTTTTCATTGTGTAAAGACCAGTGTCTGGTCGTCCTACTCCAAACTGGACCCGTCTCTCCCTGGTACGGTATAGAACAGACCAGTGTCTGGTCGTCCTACTCCAAACTGGACCCGTCTCTCCCTGGTACGGTATAGAACAGACCAGTGTCTGGTCCTCCTACTCCAAACTGGATCCGTCTCTCCCTGGTACGGTATAGAACAGACCAGTGTCTGGTCCTCCTACTCCAAACTGGACCCGTCTCTCCCTGGTACGGTATAGAACAGACCAGTGTCTGGTCCTCCTACTCCAAACTGGACCCGTCTCTCCCTGGTACGGTATAGAACAGACCAGTGTCTGGTCCTCCTACTCCAAACTGGACCCGTCTCTCCCTGGTACGGTATAGAACAGACCAGTGTCTGGTCCTCCTACTCCAGACTGGACCCGTCTCTCCCTGGTACGGTATAGAACAGACCAGTGCCTGGTCCTCCTACTCCAAACTGGAACCGTCTCTCCCTGGTACGGTATAGAACAGACCAGTGTCTGGTCCTCCTACTCCAGACTGGACCCGTCTCTCCCTGGTACGGTATAGAACAGACCAGTGTCTGGTCCTCCTACTCCAAACTGGACCCGTCTCTCCCTGGTACGGTATAGAACAGACCAGTGTCTGGTCCTCCTACTCCAGACTGGACCCGTCTCTCCCTGGTACGGTATAGAACAGACCAGTGTCTGGTCCTCCTACTCCAGACTGGACCCGTCCCTCCCTGGTACGGTATAGAACAGAACCATTAGCTCATGTCCTCTGGAATGCTCTTTAGGTTTTATCACCCAAAGACATCGTAAATCTCCTCTGTCAGTGTTATCGCTCAGAGGCCCTCCTCAGTAGAACACACAAACAATAGATAACAGAATACTCTATTCTGTCAAATAAAACAACCATTTGATGCAATAAAAGTACTATTACATAGTCTTGTAATTTTGCTCTCACAAACCACGACTATTAATTCCAGGTATGTATATGATTTCCATAGCTGAGGAACATGAACATTAATTCCCTGTATTATTTACATTGTTTATAACTGACAGTAATGCAGAGTGGAACCATCATCATGTTGTACCTGTATCCATGATTATATGGAGTGTTATTATTACCAGTGAAATTAAATGGATTATCATTATCCTCATTCTATACTGGAATTACTGAGAGAGAGAGAGAGAGAGAGAGAGAGAGAGAGAGAGAGAGAGAGAGAGAGAGAGAGAGAGAGAGAGAGAGAGAGAGAGAGAGAGAGAGAGAGAGAGGTCATGAGCAGATGAGCTCCTGAATCTTTCAGTGTTTTTCTAAAGAAATATAGATTTAGAGTTGCATAAACTTGGATTTTTTTTGACAAGGACATATACAGGATACTACCCTCCACAATATAACCTTTACTCCAAATCCAAACTGTAAACCTACAACCTGATTTTGGACAAAACTACCTGGAAGGATTCTGGAAGGTTTTTTACTCCCAAGGATTTGTACAGCCAAGGACAATCCAGCAAACTTTCCGACAAACCAACAACAAGCAAAAGAAGCACAACTGAAACACGAAAATATCATCCAACCTGGAACTGAGTAAGTAACGTTCAGTCTGAAGCTTCAAAACTTCAAAAGCCTTGAATGAAAACAACATTACAATAAATCTCTAGATATTTAACTTTATAAAAATTTACTGCTATGTTAATAAAAGGTTACCAAGCTTGATAGCAAAGAACAGATCCGACAGCAACATGAATTAGCACTTCAGTGTAAAGTGAGAGGTGTGAAGCCCAATAATGGCAGCAGAGTTCCTTTCCCCCCCCCCCCACCACCCAAATGCAGAGGCCTCTTTGACCCCCTGCTCCCTGGCTTCCCTCTGTTCAGAAGTCACCACAGTACAGTACCCTTTGGATATGAAAAATGACAAGGCACGGAAAGAGCACAAAAAAGAAGCTCCTCGTGGACAATCCAGAGACACTTTTTGCTGACTGCTACAAAAAATGGGAACGTAAGCTACCTAATCTTCCACACAGACCATCCCTGGGCACGGCACACAGCTATAAGAGCACACTACCCCTCTTTTAAAGAGAGAGGGTATTGGCGGAGGGTGGAACATCAGAATGCTGGAAAATGAGGACCCTCAGATACACTCTTGTCAACCTGTACAGGAAGAGAACAGTTGGAAGGGGGGCCAGTTCAAACCTTTCCTTGAAGGACTTCCACAGAATCAAAGAGAGATCACGGCAATAGAAGCTTTCTCTTGGTGACAACTCCCCAAGCGAGACTAATCACACCTCTTCAAAACTGTCCTGCAGACGAGAAGAGTCACTCCCCCCAGTACTGAACACACCCAGGTCCCACAACAGCACGGCTCCTACATCACTGAGAGGGATACATTCATTGAGCTGGAGAGAGACACAATTCAGACAGCACAGACACACAAAACAGACCAGCACTAACAGAGGACCACACAGCCCAGCTAACAGAGGAACACACAGCCCAGCTAACAGAGGGACCACACAGCCCAGCTAACAGAGGACCACACAGCCCAGCTAACAGAGGACCACACAGCCCAGCTAACAGAGGACCACACAGCCCAGCTAACAGAGGACCACACAGCCCAGCTAACAGAGGAACACACAGCCCAGCTAACAGAGGACCACACAGCCCAGCTAACAGAGGACCACACAGCCCAGCTAACAGAGGACCACACAGCCCAGCTAACAGAGGACCACACAGCCCAGCTAACAGAGGAACACACAGCCCAGCTAACAGAGGACCACACAGCCCAGCTAACAGAGGAACACACAGCCCAGCTAACAGAGGAACACACAGCCCAGCTAACAGAGGAACACACAGCCCAGCTAACAGAGGAACACACAGCCCAGCTAACAGAGGACCACACAGCCCAGCTAACAGAGGACCACACAGCTAACAGAGGACCACACAGCTAACAGAGGAACACACAGCCCAGCCAACAGAGGACCACACAGCCCAGCTAACAGAGGACCACACAGCCCAGCTAACAGAGGAACAGCCCAGCTAACAGAGGAACACACAGCCCAGCTAACAGAGGACCACACAGCCCAGCTAACAGAGGACCACACAGCCCAGCTAACAGAGGAACAGCCCAGCTAACAGAGGAACAGCCCAGCTAACAGAGGACCACACAGCCCAGCTAACAGAGGACCACACAGCCCAGCTAACAGAGGAACACACAGCCCAGCTAACAGAGGAACACACAGCCCAGCTAACAGAGGAACACACAGCCCAGCTAACAGAGGACCACACAGCCCAGCTAACAGAGGAACACACAGCCCAGCAGAACAGCCCACTTCAGACCTCAGCCATAACCTTAACGCTTCAGCAGGACAGACAAGGCAGGATCCGCCCACCCAGCAGACTCCCCCTCCTGGCTCTATATAGTGCAAACTAATGGGGTCTAACTCAATGAAGTTCAATCTCTTGCATCTTTGCGCGACAGTCCTGGAGGAAGTGCGCTCAGTCCTGGAGGAAGTGCGCTCAGTCCTGGAGGAAGTGCGCTCAGTCCTGACAGCCCCCCAGGTGGTGAAGGCAGGAAACAACATCTCCACTTCGCTGATCCTCAACACTTGGGCCCAACAAGGGTGCGTGCTCAGCCCCCTCCTGTACTCACTGTTCACCCACGACTGCCTGGCCATGCACGCCTCCAACTCAATCATCAAGTTTGCAGATGACACTACAGTGGTAGGCTTGATTACCAACAACCTATCCACATTGAATGGACAGCAGTGGAGAAGTTGGAAAGTTTTAAGTTCCTCGGCGTATACATCACAGATAAACTGAAATGGTCCACCCACACAGACAGGGTGGTGAAGAAGGCGCAGCAGCGCCTCTTCAACATCAGCAGGCCGGCCTCAAGACATCCCAACCAGCCCGAGACCATCACAATACAGCTCAACCAGACCAGGCCGGCCTCAGGACAGCACAACCAGCCCGGGACCATCACAATACAGCACAACCAGAACCGGCCCACCACAGCACAGTTCTACCAGACCAGGCCGGCTTCAGGACAGCACAACCAGCCCGGGACCATCACAATACAGCACAACCAGCCCGGGACCATCACAATACAGTTCTACCAGACCAGGCCGGCTTCAGGACATCACAACCAGAATCGGTCCACCACAGCACAGTTCTACCAGACCAGGCCGGCTTCAGGACAGCACAACCAGCCCGGGACCATCACAATACAGTTCTACCAGACCAGGCCGGCTTCAGGACATCACAACCAGAATCGGTCCACCACAGCACAGTTCTACCAGATCAGGTTTCTGTTTGCTAGTTGTTAGTGTCATCTGGGCTGTACTCAGATTATTGCAAATTGTGCTTTCGCCGTGAACCTTTTTTGAAATCTGACAAAGCGATTACATTTAAGAGCAGTGTGTCTATAATTCTGTGCATAACACTTCTATATTGAACAATGTTTACGATGAGAATTTACGTACTATGTGTGCTCATTGTGCTCATTCACCGAAAGGTTTGGAGGGAAAACATTTCTCAACATTACGCGCCAATGTAAAATGCTGTTTTTGGATATAAATATGAACTTTATCGAGCAAAACATACATGTATTGTGTAACATAATGTCCTAGGAGTGTCATCTGATGAAGATTGTCAAAGGTTAGTGCTTCATTTAGCTGTGTTTTGGGTTTTTGTGATGCATCTAGTTGCTTGGAAAATGGCTGTGTGGTGTTTCTTGTGAAGTTTATGCCCTAGCATAATCTAATTTTATGATTTCGCCGTAAAGCCTTTTTGAAATTGGACAATGTGGTTAGATTAACGAGAAGTTTATCTTTAAAATGGTGTAAAATAGTTGATTGTTTGAGAAAATGGAATTATGAGATTTTAGCTATTTTAAAGATACACTTCTCCTGAATCCAACCACGTTGTCCGATTTCATTAGATTATGTTAGGAGAGTACATAGACAAAAGTAACCACACATGAACTGTGTGAGTCTGCCTACAGCTTTGAACCAAAGGAGTCTGCCTACGATCCAGAACTAAGAGACTATGTCGTCAGTCGGGAGGACAGGAGGCCAGAACCAGAGCCTCCTCCAGTGTAGGTGGGTTGGGGGGGGTGTAGCACAAGTGCCGTCATTGAAGGCAGCCACCCTCCCTTCCCTCCCTTTTTGTTTAGGGGGTATTTATTTTTATTTTTTTGTGGTATTGGGGGATTTTTGTATTTTCTTGTGAGGTGCATTCGGGGTCTGCACCTTTAGGGGGGGGTACTGTCACGTCCTGACCAGCAGAGGGAGTAATTGTATTAGATTTTGGTCAGGACGTGGCAGTAGGGTTGTGTTGTATGGTTTATCTAGTTGTTCTGTTTCTTTGTTAGTCTGTGTGGCTCCCATGTTCCTGATTGGCAGTCATATATTAGGAGTGTGTTTTTCACCTGGGGTTTGTGGGTTGTTGTTTTTGCATTGCGTTATGTATAGCCTGCAAAACTGTTCCTGTCGGTCGTGGTTTCTTGTTTTTCATTTAAATAAAATATGATGAGCACACAACCCGCTGCGTATGAGGTCCACTTTTTCCTACAGCCATTTCTCTATATCTTCAGACGAAGAGGAGCGTGACAGGTTGCTCCTCATTACACACCACAGACCAACAAATATTCTTTACATCAACACCATTGGAATCACTACAAAACATATTGTATGACCTCTCATACACTATATTAGGCCCAGCCTTTGGAACTTTGGTTTTCCTAGATATGGCTACTATATAGTGATCACTACATCCAATGGATTTGGATACTGCTTTAAAGCAAATCTCTGCAGCATTAATAAAGATGTGATCAATACATACAGTTGAAGTCAGAAGTTTACATACACCTTAGCCAAATACTTTAAACTCCGTTTTTCACAATTCCTAACATTGAATCTGAGTAAAAAAATCCCTGTCTTAGGTCAGTTAGGATCACCACTTTATTTTAAGAATGTGAAATGTCAGAATAATAGTAGAGAGAATTATTTATTTCAGGTTTTATTTCTTTCATCACATTCCCAGTGGGTCAGAAGTTTACATACACTCAATTAGTATTTGGTAGCTTTGCCTTTAAATTGTTTAACTTGCGTCAAGCTTTTCTGGTAGACTTCCACAAGCTTCCCACAATAAGTTGGGTGAATTTTGGCCCATTCCTCCTGACAGAGCTGGTGTAACTGAGTCATGTTTGTAGGCCTCCTTGCTCGCACACGCTTTTTCAATTCTGCCCACAAATTTTCTATGGGATTGAGGTCAGGGCTTTGTGATGGCCACTCCAATACCTTGACTTGGTTGTCCTTAAGCCATTTTGCCACAACTTTGGAAGTATGCTTGGGGTCATTGTCCATTTGGAAGACCCATTTGTGACCAAGCTTTAACGTCCTGACTGATGTCTTGAGATGTTGCTTCAATATATCCACATCATTTCCCTTCCTCACGATGCCATCT
Source organism: Salmo salar (assembly GCF_905237065.1). NCBI lineage: Eukaryota > Metazoa > Chordata > Actinopteri > Salmoniformes > Salmonidae > Salmo > Salmo salar. The sequence goes on from NC_059452.1 coordinate 108,235,567, forward strand.
ATTTTGTGAAGTGCACCAGTCCCTCCTGCAGCAAAGCACCCCCACAACATGATGCTGCCACCCCCGTGCTTCATGGTTGGGATGGTGTTCTTTGGCTTGCAAGCCTCCCCCTTTTACACAGCTGGAGGTTGAATGTTTGAAGAGGTACGGGACTATAACAAGTTTGGGAACCACTGTTCTAGAGCAATAATGCCATATTTCGGCTCTGGCAGTAAATCATTTTATTTTTTAATCTGGATTTTCCAGGAAAAAAAACTGATGTCAGAAACACAAACAAAAATTCACCTCGAACATAATTGAACAAACTAAAAATGACTCATACCTTGGTCTGACCATATCTGCATCGGCAAACTTTAATCTGGCAGTGAACGCACACAAAGAAAAATCCTGCAGAGCATTGTACGCAATAAAAATGAAACTATTCCAAATCAACATTCCAATTAGAATTTGGACCAAAATATTTGACAGTGTAATCCTACCAATAGCTCTTTTCGGAATTGAGGTTTGGGGGCCACTCAATAAACTGGACTTTAAAATGTGGGGCAAACATCCAATTGAAGCCCTACATGCAGAAAAATGTTTGAAGATTCTAAGTCCAGAGGAATACACCAACTAATGCTTATATGGCAGAATTAGGCCGCTTTCCAGTGGGAATGAAAATACAAAAAAAAAGATCCTAAACATTTTGGCTACACTTAAATTCAAGGCTAAATTTAAGTCTCCAATTTAAAGCACTTCAAACCCAAGAGCTGAGCCCAGAAACGAGCCCTCTCAGTCAGCTGGTGTTGGACCTCACCAACCAATCTGACACCAGCACTGCTTCAAAAGAAAGAATCAAAATAAACCGAATCAGGAAGAAAGAATCAAAATAAATCGAATCAGGAAGAAAGAATCAAAATAAACCGAATCAGGAAGAAAGAATCAAAATAAACCGAATCAGGAAGAAAGAATCAAAATAAACCGAATCAGGAAGAAAGAATCAAAATAAACCGAATCAGGAAGAACGAATCAAAATAAACCGAATCAGGAAGAACGAATCAAAATAAACCCGAATCAGGAAGAACGAATCAAAATAAACCGAATCAGGAAGAAAGATTCAAAATAAACCGAATCAGGAACCAATCAAAGGACTAATATTTACAACATTCGAAAAAACGAAACAAAATCTCAAAGCTGAGTAAATTGTTATTTGGCCCTAAAACAGAGAATATGAATTGGCTGATTATCTCTACTCTGTTCAGAGATACAAAACAGAGACAGATCCTTACCAAGTACAGGCTGAGTGACCACCTGGCTGATTATCTCTACTCTGTCAGAGATACGAAGCAGAGACAGATCCTTACCAAGTACAGGCTGACAGAGAGAGACAGAGACAGATCCTCACCAAGTACAGGCTGAGTGACCACCGATTGGCAGTAGAAACCGGCAGACATAAAAAGACATGGCTACCCAAAGAGGAGCGTGTATGTGGTCACTGCACGACAGGGGAGGTAGAAACAGAGATGCACTTTCTCCTTTACTGTGAGAAATATTCCTCACCAAGAGATTCATTATTCACAGAAATGACTACATTTATTCACAATTGTATCTTCTTAAACCCAGAGGAAAAACTAAAAATACTCATGTGCGAAGGAGCAATGGCTCCTCTTGCAGCCAAATATGTATTTGCCTGCCACAGCCTGAGGGACACTGAATAATAACATCTGCATAGTAAGCAGTAACTTACTTATTATTATTATTATTATTATTGTTGTGATTATCATTCCAAATAGTAGTGGTACGAGTAGTATGGGGGATGGTAATGAGAGCAGTTTAATGATGGTGGTTGTAGTAGTAGTAGTAGTTGTAATAATGACGGTAGTTGTAGAGATATTAGAGGTACTACAACTACTGTCAGCCGGGCGCAGCCATCGCCGATATTAGAGGTATAAATAATACTAGTGGTAATGGTAGTAGATATATTAGAGGTATAAATACTACTAGTGGTAATGGTAGTAGTAGATATATTAGAGGTATAAATGATACTTGCGATAATGGTAGTAGAGATACTAGAGGTATAAATGATACTAGTGGTAATGGTAGTAGAGATATTAGAGGTATAAATTATACTAGTGGTAATGGTAGTAGAGATATTAGAGTTATAAATACTACTAGTGGTAATGGTAGTAGAGATATTAGAGTTATAAATACTACTAGTGGTAATGGTAGTAGAGATATTAGAGGTATAAATACTACTAGTGGTAATGGTAGTAGAGATATTAGAGGTATAAATACTACTAGTGGTAATGGTAGTAGTAGATATATTAGAGGTATAAATGATACTTGCGATAATGGTAGTAGAGATACTAGAGGTATAAATGTTACTAGTGGTAATGGTAGTAGAGATATTAGAGTTATAAATACTACTAGTGGTAATGGTAGTAGAGATATTAGAGTTATAAATACTACTAGTGGTAATGGTAGTAGTAGATATTAGAGGTATAAATGATACTACTAGTGGTAATGGTAGTAGAGATATTAGAGGTATAAATTATACTAGTGGTAATGGTAGTAGAGATATTAGAGTTATAAATACTACTAGTGGTAATGGTAGTAGAGATATTAGAGTTATAAATACTACTAGTGGTAATGGTAGTAGAGATACTAGAGGTATAAATACTACTAGTGGTAATGGTAGTAGAGATATTAGAGGTAGACATGATACCAGTGGTAATGGTAGTAGAGATACTAGAGGTATAAATGTTACTAGTGGTAATGGTAGTAGTAGGGATAGTAGTAGGTCATAGTCTTTACTGAAGACTTATCTCTTCAGTAGGTCCTATGATTGAGTGTAGTCTGGCCCAGGAGTGTGAAGGTGAACGGAAAGGCTCTGGAGCAACGAACCGCCCTTGCTGTCTCTGCCTGGCCGGTTCCCCTCTCTCCACTGGGATTCTCTGCCTCTAACCATATTACAGGGGCTGAGTCACTGGCTTACTGGTGTTCTTCCATGCCGTCCATGGGAGGGGTGCGTCACTTGAGTGGGTTGAGTCACTGACGTGGTCTTCCTGTCTGGGTTGGCGTCCCCCCCCTTGGGCTGTGCCGTGGCGGAGATCTTTGTGGGCTATACTCGGCCTTGTCCCGGGATGGTATGTTGGTGGTTGGAGACATCCCTCCAGTGGTGTGGAGGCTGTGCTTTGGCAAAGTGGGTGGGGTTATATCCTGCCTGTTTGGCCCTGTCCGGGGGTTTCATCGGATGGGGCCACAGTGTCTCCTGACCCCTCCTGTCTCAGCCTCCAGTATTTATGCTGCAGTAGTTTGTGTCGGGGGGCTAGGGTCAGTCTGTCACATCTGGAGTATTTCTCTTGTCTTTTCCGGTGTCCTGTGTGAATTTAAATATGCTTTCTCTAATTCTCTCTTTCTCGCTTTCTTTTCTTTCTCTCTCTCGGAGGACCTGAGCCCTAGGACCATGCCTCAGGACTAGCTGGCTTGATGACTCCTTGCTGTGCCCAGTTCACCTGGCCGTGCTGCTGCTCCAGTTCCAACTGTTCTGTCCGCAGCTATGGAACCCAGACCTGTTCACCGGACGTGCTACCTGTCCCAGACCTGCTGTCCCAGACCTGCTGGAACCCTGACCTATTCACCGGACGTGCTACCTGTCCCAGACCTGCTGTTTTCAACTCTCTAGAGACGGCAGGAGTGGTAGAGATACTCTCAAAGATCGGCTATGAAAAAGCCAACTGACACTTACTCTTGTGTTACTGACTTGTTGCACCCTCGACAACTACTATGATTATTATTATTTTACCATGCTGGTCATTTATGAACATTTGAACATCTAGGCCATGTGCTGTTATAATCTCCACCCGGCACAGCCAGAAGAGGACTGGCCACCCCTCATAGCCTGGTTCCTCTCTAGGTTTCTTCCTAGGTTTTGGCTTTTCTAGGGGAGTTTTTCCTAGCCACCGTGCTTCTACACCTGCATTGCTTGCTGTTTGGGGTTTTAGGCTGGGTTTCTGTACAGCACTTTGAGAAATCAGCTGATGTAAGAAGGGCTATATAAATACATTTGATTGAAAATTTGATTTGTAGTATTCGTGTTAAAATTAGGGCTAGGGTCCTTTTTTCTCCACTTCCTGTCTGACTAACGTGCCCAAAGTAAACTGCCTGTAGCTCAGGCCCAGAAGCCAGGATATGCCTATAATTGGTACCATAGGAAAGACGACACTTTGAAGTTTGTAGAAATGTTAAAATAATGTAAGAGAATATAACACAGTAGATATGGTAGGATAAAATCCAAAGAAAAACCAACCAGAATTGTTGTTTTTTTGAGAGCCCATGCTCTACCAATGGAACGTATAGGGAAATAATTAAATCTCGCTCCCAGTATGCAATTCCTAAGGCTTCCACAGGGTGTCAGTAGTCTTTGTTCAAGTTTTCAGGCTTGTTTCTTCCAAAACGAGTAAGAGTAATGAGTTTTACTACAAGGACACAGTCTTGGAAATTCATGTGTGTGCGCGCGCCATGAAGACAACGCACACCTACTAATATTGGTTTCCTATTGAACATACTTCTTTCCGTATGAAATAGTATAGTTTAATTACATTTTAGGGTATCTGAGGAGTAAATAGAAATGTATTTTGACTTGTTGAAACAAAGTTTTAGGTGTAGATTTTCGGATTCCTATCTTGGCATGTTGAACGAGTGGATTACTGAAATAGATGGTGCCAACTAAACTGACTTTTTGGGATATAAAGAAGGATTTTATCTAACAAAACGACACCACATGTTATAGCTGGGAGCCTTTGGATGACGAATCAGAGGCAGATTTTCAAAAAGTAAGTGAATATTTAATCGCTATTTGTGAATTAATGATACCTGTGCCGGTGGAAAAATATTTTGATGTGGGGCGCCGTCCTCAAACAATCGCTTTCGCTGTAAAGCCTACTGTAAATCGGACAGCGCAGTTAGATTAACAAGAATTTAAGTTTTCAACCGATATAAGACACTTGTATGTACATAAATGTTTAATATCGATAATTTTTATGAATATTTATTTGAAATGCGCACCCTCCAGTTTCACCGGAAGTTGTCCCGCTAGCGGGATGCCTAGCACAAAGAGGATTTATTTTTAATAATAGTGGTGGTAGCATTCATGTTAGTAGAAATAGTTCCATTTTCCATGTTTAGCCTTTTATTGTCCCTATTATCTAGTTTTCTATTTCTACAATTGTCAATTAGCATTTTATCGTCGTTATTTCTATTATAGTGATTAAATTGAACAAAAATATGAATAAAACATGTGAAGTGTTGGTAAAAGATCCCAGCAATTTTCCTGTTTATTTCTCTCAAATTTTGTGCACACATTTGATTACATAATCCATCCACCTGACAGGTGTGGCATATCAAGAAGCTGATTAAACAGCGTGATCATTACACAGGTGGACCTTGTACTGGGTACAATAAAAGGCCACTCTAAGATTTTTGTCACACAACGACACAGATGTCTCAAGTTTTGAAGAAGCGTGCAATTGGCATGCTGACTGCAGGAATGTCCACCACAGCTGTTGCCAGATAATTGAATGCTAATTTCTCTACCATAAGCCACCTCGGACGTCGTTTTAGAGAATTTAGCAGTACGTCCAACCGGCCTCACAACCGCAGGCCACATATAACCACTCCAGCCCAGGACCTCTACAATTGTTGCATGTTGCGTTTATATCTCTGTTTAATGTATTTATTTGATTGTATTATTATTTATTCTTCATTATTTTATTACAATGTTTGTACAATGTACAACGCAATGTTTTTCATGGCAATAAAGCAGCTTGAATTTGAAAGGGAGAGAGAGAGCAAGAGAGAGAAAGGGTGAGGAGAGAGAGAGAGAGAGAGAGAGGGGACAGGTGAGGAGAGAGAGCGAGAGAGAGGGGACAGGTGAGGAGAGAGAGAGAGAGAGAGAGAGAGAGAGAGAGAGAGAGGGGATAGGTGAGGAGAGAGAGCGAGAGAGAGGGGACAGGTGAGGAGAGAGAGCGAGAGAGAGGGGACAGGTGAGGAGAGAGAGCAAAGAGAAGAGAGAGAGAGAGAGAGAGAGAGAGAGAGAGAGAGAGAGAGAGAGAGAGAGAGAGAGAGAGAGAGAGAGAGAGAGAGAGAGAGAGAGAGAGAGAGAGAGAGAGAGAGAGAGGACAGGTGAGGAGAGAGAGCGAGAGAGAGAGAGCGAGGGTGTGTGTGTGTGTGTGTGTGTGTGTGTGTGTGTGTGTGTGTGTGTGTGTGTGTGTGTGTGTGTGTGTGTGTGTGTACCTCTATGTCCAGGTAAGATAGAGAGCGTAGGATAGGTGTCCCTCTGTCCTCGGCCACTACGGTCAGGTTATAGATCTGCTGTCTCTCATAGTCCAGCTGCTTCCCCACCCTCACTGCGCCGCTCACTGCATCCACCTAGATATCCAATAACATAGAACACAGTACTAGATTAGACCCACCCTCACTGCGCCGCTCACTGCATCCACCTAGATATACAATAAAATAGAACACAGTACTAGATTAGACCCACCCTCACTGCGCCGCTCACTGCATCCACCTAGATATACAATAACATAGAACACAGTACTAGATTAGACCCACCATCTCTGCTTCGCTCACTGCATCCACCTAGATATACAATAACATAGAATACAATACTAGATTAGACCCACCATCTCTGCACTACTCACTGCATCCACCTAGATATACAATAACATAGAATAGATTAGACCCACCATATCTGTGCCGCTCACTGCATCCACCTAGATATACAATAACATAGAATACAATACTAGATTAGACCCACCATCCCTGCACTACTCACTGCATCCACCTAGATATACAATAAATAACATAGAGATGTAATCACACACATGTTGTTGTATTTCCCTAACTACAAGCTGCAGGGCTGCAGCATAAACAAGTCAACAACACACAGCGATGTACAGACATAGATAAGTTTCCCACCTCGAAAATGCCGTTTCCGTCATTGGCCAGAGCGTAAGAGACCTGACCCCCAAGTCCGAGGTCTGAATCCTGGGTCTGCAGCCAGGCGATGACTGCCCCTAGTGGCAGGTCCTCCAGGACGCGGGCGCTGTAGCTCCCAGGGAGGAACAGCGGAGGGCAGTCATTAACATCCTCTAGTGTTATACTCAGAGTAGTCACCTTGAACCGCTGGGTCCCTCTCTCTGCCTTATCCCTGGCCTCCACCTTAATAAATCACATCAGTCAATCAAAGCAGTCGATTAATCAGTCAATATGTCAGTCAATAAATCAATGAACGAATGAATCATATTTATTTCATTAAACCATTTTTATATCAGCAGTTGCATGTATTGTTCTGCTCAGATTGGAAAAAGGCAACTACATATGTATTTTAAGTATGTAACTCATACATTCATTCATGCATGCATTCATTCATTCAATCAATTATCCATCCATCTGTTGTTCCATCCATCCGTCTATCTATCGGTTTATCCATCATCCATCCATCCATCCATCTGTTTATCCATCCATCCATCATCCATCTGTTTATCCATCCATCCATCCATCCATCCATCCATCCATCCATCCATCCATCTGTTTATCCATCCATCCATCATCCATCTGTTTATCCATCCATCCATCCATCCATCCATCCATCCATCCATCCATCATCCATCTGTTTATCCATCCATCCATCCATCCATCAATCCATCCATCCATCCATCCATCCATCCATCCGTTCATCCGTTTATCCATCATCCATCCATCCATCCATCATCCATCCATCCATCCATCCGTTTATCCATCATCCATCCATC